>NC_054699.1:11501354-11526354 GCF_016097555.1 Gigantopelta aegis | reverse complement strand
TCTGCATTGGTTGCTAGGTCTCGTGTCCTGGCCTGTATGTCTATATGACGGTGAGAAAGTAAACAGATGTTATCTGCGAAATCGAGGTCTTCGAGCATGCTTGCGAAATTCCACTGGATCCCTCTTCTTCCTGATTGTTCCAAAGTATTCATGATCCAGTCTATCCCAGTTATGAACAAGAATGGTGAAATAATGCACCCTTGTTTTACCCCGGTGTTTATATTGAAAGGGTCACTAAGAAGGTTGCCATTTATAACTTGAGAACAAACATCTATATATGACAGCCTATTGATGTTAATAAGTTTGGAGGGTATGCCATAGTGTCTGACTATCCGCCAGAGCGATTCCCTGTGAATACTGTCAAAGGCTTTTTCAAAGTCGATGAAGTTGACATATGCTGTTGAGGTCCACTCCTTGCTCTGTTCCGGGATCTATCTCAAGTTATCCCAGTTATGAACAAGAATGGTGAAAGAATGCACCCTTGTTTTACCCCGGCGTTTATATTGAAAGGGTCACTAAGAAGGTTGCCATTTATAACTTGAGAACAGACATCTGTATATGACAGCCTGATGCTGTTAACAAGTTTGGGGGGTATGCCATAGTGTCTGAGTATCCGCCAGAGCGATTCCCTGTGGATACTGTCAAAGGCTTTTTCAAAGTCGATGAAGTTGACATATACTGTTGAGTTCCACTCCTTGCTCTGTTCCAGGATCTATCTCAAGTTATCCCAGTTATGAACAAGAATGGTGAAAGAATGCACCCTCGTTTTACCCCGGCGTTTATATTGAAAGGGTCACTAAGAAGATTGCCATTTATAACTTAAGAACAGACATGTGTATATGACAGCCTGATGCTGTTAACAAGTTTGGGGGGGGGGGGGGGGGGGGGGGTATGCTATGCTATAGTGTCTGAGTATCCGCCAGAGCGATTCCCTGTGGATACTATACTTTTTCAAAGTCGATGACGTTGACATATACTGTTGAGTTCCACTCCTTGCTCTGTTCCAGGATCTGTCTCAAGGTGAAGATGTGGTCTCTGCAAGACATTCCTTTCAGAAATCGAGCTTGTTCTTGACACATGTCATTTTCTAATGCAGTGGTTAGGCGACTATATATGATTTTGTTCAAGACCTTGCTGATGAGTGACAACAATGTAATTCCTCTCCAGTTGTTACAGTTGGTAAGATCTCCTTTCTTTGGCAATTTGACTAGTATGCTGGCTTTCCAATTTGCCGGTATATCTTCTGTCTTCCAAATCTGCTTGAAGATCTCAGTCAGGATTTTTGGTGTTTCATTTTCTTCTGTTTTTAGCATTTCTGCAGTTACCATATCTGCGTCTGGTGCTTTTCCACTCTTCATAGCTCTAATGGCATTCTTCGCTTTTGTGAGTGTTGGTGGATCAATATTCATGTCAAGGTCTTGGTCTGCTTCTGGAATTTATGTTAGGCTGTTTGGTTCTGCTCTGTTCAGTATGCTTTGGAAGTGATCTATCCATCTGGCTAACTTTTCGGTTTCCTTTATTTTGATGTTTCCATTCATATCCTTGACGGACAGGTCATTATGATGGTTTCTCCCCCTCAAGAGTGTTTGTGATTCTGTATAGAGTTTTTGAATCCTGTCTCTGTGCAGCTTGTTCGGCTTGATCTGCCAAACCCTCTATGTAGACTTTCTTATCATGTTTTGCCATCTTCTTAACTTCCTTGTCCAGCTCCGAGTATCTGTTTTTGAAACGATCTTTAAGCCTCTGAGAGCTGGAAGCTTTCATGTTCCTGTTTGTTTCTTTTCGTTCAGCAATCTTTTCCCAGGTCTCTTTTTAGATCCACTCTTCTTTTTTCTTCTTTTTGTATCCAAGGATCTTCTCTCCCTCTTCTAAAGCTTTGAAACTGTTTCTGAGTTCGACTTGGAAAGATCTTCTTACTTCGGTATCTTTCAGTTTTGTGGAACTGTAAGCCTATTTCCTGTCCATTTTTGTCTTCTGCAGTTTACATGTTAGGAGTCCAATCACTAGGGTATGGCCACTAGCAACATCTGCACCTCGTCGTGCCTTTACGTCTTGTAAAGAACTTCTCCACTTTCTGTTTATCAAGATGTGGTCAATCTGGTTGATAATGGAGCCGTGTGAGCTTGTGGATATCTTTATGTTGGAACAGGGTGCCACCCACAACTAAATTATGTTCTTCGCGCAGTTCACAGATCCACTCCCTGTTTTCATTTATAATTCCGCAGCCATTTTCCCCCATGCTCTGTTCTTTTCCACTGTTTTCATTTCCAACTTTTGCATTAAAGTCCCCAGTCATAAGCAGCATATCATGTGCTGGGACATTTTGAAGGATCTCCAGCAACTGGTCATAGAAGAGGTCTTAGTCTTCTTCCTCAGCATCCTCAGTTGGAGCATAGCACCATAAAATGGTGAGCTGTGTGTACTTTGAATTGAATCTAGCACTGAGAAGTCTTAATCCAACTGGTGTCCATTCCATCAGTGATTTTCCTGTCGTCCCGAGTAGAACAATGCTTGTCCATTTGCAAGCTGCATTCTGCCTGCTTCTGTCCACCTCGTGTCACTGATTCATAGGATATCGATGTTGTAGCTGTATGATTGAGCATGTTTTCCAGTCTGGTACATAGTCCTTACATTCCAACATCCGATTTTCATCTTAGCGTTTGGCTTCAGAAAATTCACCATCAGGATGGCAGCTCCCAGCTGGGTTTCACTGCCCTCTGCCATTGATCAGGTCTCCTGGTCTGCTTCATTCCTTAGGCCACGGTTTTGATCTCTGATTTCAGTTTCTATAACAATGTTGGTATTTTACGGGAATGGGTTGTTAGCCCATTGCCCAACCCCCAATCTGGAGGGCCAGGAGGTCAATATTTGTCTGGCCTCTACCCTACCACCGATCCGACTTGGGTGACCCTACCAGGAGTACTAGACTCCCGCCGGCATAGCTCTTAAGGTCCCTGAGACACACAAGCTAACACACCACAACAAGGTAAAGACCTCAATAGCTGAATTACATTTTATTACAATTTAAAAAATAAAAAGCGAGTGACGTAGACGCAAACGCAAACATGACGTCATTGTGTATGTTTGCCAAATCGTGAGGGTTACGTCATATTTAGAACCGGGAATGTCATTGGTTTGTAAGTGTAAAATTGTCCAATAATAGTGTACGGTACACCAATTAGTTTCTTAGTGAGAAATTATTATTTTTATTTCCCCCGTTTAGGGGTACCCGCTGGGGTAATATATTCTATGCGTCCTTTTCTCGTTACCGAGACACTCGTTGTTAAAGTGTAACTCATGGACTTAAATATATGTAATACTTATCAGCGTATGGTTTTTCATTTGGATATATATATATATATATATATATATATATATATATATATATATATATATATATATATATATATTGTTTGTCTAATGCTCCAAAATATCGAATTCTTTCTAAAATTGTAAATTTTTATTTGGACTAAGAACACTGCTACATACAACTAAAATTATTCGTTTAGAACCGTAATGTCTTACGACATAGAACATTTAAGAATATTCATCTCTGTAACTAAGAACAAAGGTCATGGCCGCTGAAGTCCACGGCCTCTGAAATTTAACGAATTTGTATCACCTGGGCGGGCAAATTTGCATGGTGATTTTTGAATAGCCTTATGCCTTTAGTTAATAAAATAGTATGAAAAGAGTGCAATACTTTTGTAAGGAGTGGCTTTTTTGGTGGATATCACCCCATAAACATAGTAAAGTGAGGACAAATTCTCATACAATATTTTGGGGTAGAAATACGAAAATGTACCATAACTTTGCAACCAATGAACATAGCCACACAAAGTAGTACTCAAAATGTTTATATCAAACACCTCTTTCACCTGATGTATCACATATATTCAAATTAGTATATATGGGCAGTCAACTGATCTTTACACACTACCAGTAACAATTTGAAAATAGTTAACCATTGTGTTAAGAGTCTATCTTTTAAAAGGGACCACTTGTCCAAGATACCCTTATGGTCGCTATCATGAATTTCCAAGATGACCGCTATTCAAAAGCCTATTGATACCAATACCTCAGAACCCATACCACCTAGGCTTGTAGCTTTTCTTTTAATCTAACTCATAGTTTTGATTGTAATGTAGTTATATCATTTACGATATAACTAGATGTATTATATTTATAAAATAAATAAAATATATAGACAATTTATTGAGGAACAATGCTGCAATTGATGTTCCATCTTTTTGCTTTTGTCACCTATACTCGCATTTGTTTTGGGTCTAACTTTGTGTTTTGAGATAATTAATGCAGTTTTATTAATAAAATACTACATGCATTTATAAAAATAACGAAAATATACAGTCGCATTACATCTTATTTTTACTTTGGTATCACTCTGTTCATGCAATAAGTTTCTATTGAACAATTTTCTTCTCACAGCAACACATAGAGTTTTCAGTGTAGTTCGATGGGACCTATTTGCATGTCCATCTAGTGCCACATTCACTCAGACTATGGAATCAGTGAAGCATCTTGACTAATATATGCCTCTATATATTGCAATTAACAATCAAGTTAATCTATGTCGCGACTACCTACAGTATATTATTCATTTCTAAGGAAGGTTCATGGATTAAACGTCCAGTGTCAGCTTTATCATGGTTACATGGTGGCACTGAACGATTGGGCCATCAAAGAATAACAGTGACATCAGCTATTACCAAAATACCTGATGAGTATGCCGACCATGTATTTGTTGCATATAACATAGAACATTCCAACATACAATGTTGTATGGGATGCATGCATTATGAGTAGCATCAACAAATTTAGAAGAGATGAGTAAGACAAAGGTATTCAAGGAAGTAGACACTAGTGTACATATGACGTCTTACGAAGTAAAGTTAAATCACTGGCCCTGTCTCTCTTCCACCTCTTCACAGAATGTGACATAACGTCTGCTTTCTTTGGAAAAAAATAAAAGAAAAAAGGACAGCTTGGGGTGTATGGAACTGCTACTCTGATGTGGCTCGTGCTTTATCTGCATGACACTCACCTTTTACACCAGTAACTCTCATGATAATACCAGTGGCCTGGAACATGTTGACGAAGAAAGGAATGTGTTGTAATGCCAGAATAGGGAGACAATGGAAAACATTCCACCCACCCAGTATGTCCCATTGCCACACTCAAAACAATGTGCTTACAATGGTAATGATATGAATCACTGTGAACAATATAAACATATGCCACATCCGAGGAACGGGGAGAAAATTCTGATCTCAATGTACCATGAAAGGTTCTTGAATGGAATTCCCTCAAGCTAACTTTAGCTTCCAAAACCTACAGCAAAATTATGGTAAATTAATACTCCCAAAATACATTGCAGCTTTTTGCCTCAATAATGTATTTGTATATTTCGTTCTTTTTTTATAAAATACCCAGATATTGATATAACTGCATTCATTGCCATCAAAACTCTAAGTTAGACCAAAGGAAAACTGTGATACTAGGTGGTATGGGTGCTGAGATATTGGAATAACCTAACCTGTGGTTACAAGAGTTTGAGTGGATGTGACTAGGTGGACATATAAATAGATCCCTTTTAAGTAAATTGCTCAATATAAACTTATTGCATGAACAGAATGTTACCAAAGTAAAAATTTGGAAATATTCACAAGTGACGTTGCACGTTTTACCTGAGTATATTACGTTATTTGTATAAAAAATAGAAATCCATCTAGTGATATTTTGATTGATGCAAAACTTAATGTTAGGCCCCATAAATGTCAGTATAGGTGCAAGGATTCTGATATATTGGTACTAATACCTATTATATGGCGGCCATCTTGGAAGTACACGATTGCCATCTTTATATATCTTGAACACGTGGCCCCTATTAAATTTGAAAACTACGGCAACAGACACACACTTTCCACTTTTTTTTAATGAGAACAGATGATACAAAAGCAAAAAGATGGTACAATAGTTATCGCAGCGTTGTTCCTCAATAAGTTGTCTATATATTTATTTTATTTTATATTAAAACAAAATATATCTAGTAATATTGTGAATGAAATAACTACATTAATTACCCTCAAAAATCTAAGTTAGATTAAAAGAAAAGCTACGAACCTAGGCAATATGGGTTCTGGGGTACATGTATTGGTATCAATAAGTTTGTGCATGGCGGTCATCTTGGAAATCGACGATGGCGACCATAACGTATGTTTGAGAAGTGGTTCCTTTTGAAAGATGAACTCTTAAGGCAATGTAAACTATTTTCTAATTGTTATTGGTAGTGTGTAAAGATCTGTTGACTTCCTGCAAAATAATGATATTTTTGACCGCTGGTGACTTCATTATTACACCAATTTATATATGTATTATATATCATAGCGGTAGGTTATAGAGGTGTTTAATCTAAAAAATAGTGTTACTTTGTGTGGCTATGTGCATTGGTTGCCAACTTATTATACATTTAACCTCACCGTGGTGCAGGTGTGTAACATTCTCTTTGAGAATGGCCAATACAGCACAACTCCCCTTGTTTTCTTCGAGAGACAATTGCAATGTTGAGTGAAAGTCAGTATCTATATGTGATGTGTATTTACGCACAGTTCTTTACACTGTGTTTTTGTTTAAATCTTGAATTTTTATATCGATGTTGATCATGACTTTATTTGTTTGCATTACCATAGTTTGACACCCAATAGCCGATGTATTTTTCGTGCTGGGGTGTCGTTATTTAGTTATCCCTACCACAAAATATTGTACAAGAATGTGTCCTCGTCTCACTGTGTTTATAGGGTGATATCCACTAAAAAGCTACTCCTGGAGTTTAAATGCATTAGTTAATTTGGATGCATTAGATAAAATGTGTGTCGGACGTTCCAATTTTTAAACAAGAAATAAAAATATATAACGAGGCAACTAGTCGATACATTCGTGATAATGCTATTTGTAATTTAAATTACGATCTAGAAGCTAATTAAGTGGAATGTAGTTATTAATGTCATAAGCGCCAAAAAATCAAATAATAATAATAATAATAATAATAATAATAATAATAATAATAATAAAATGGCATTGTTTTTATTACATTATTGTACAAGTAGTTTGGTTAGTGTCACATCCTTGGATTTGTTAAATACATATTTTTAACTGATTCTGGTGATATATTTTTGATTACTGCATTAGGTTAATAGATTAAAACTAGTACCAAAGTAAGTTTACATGAATTTCAGTTAATAATGCCTGAATGAAGAAAGACTGGCGGGTTGAAGGGTAAGGATAATCAGGCAGCCACGCCCCGCCCCACAAAAGTGCATAGTGCGATGACTGGGCAGGTGCCTAGCCCACCTGGGTCGGATGTTTCAGAGGAGATGGTACCCAGAATAGCAGGCCGGATCATGCCACAGTTTGTGGAAACACTTTCGCAATATACAATATACATGCATGTATATACAAAGAACATACAATATACACGTCTGTATATATATATATACACACACACACACTGGTCTGTCTTACAATTTTACGTTAGCTTCCAAAACCTACACCAAAATTATGGTAAATTAAGACTCCCAAAATGCACTGCAGCTTTTTTCCTCAATAATGTATTTGTATATTTCGTTCTTTTTATAAAATACCCAGATATTGATATAACTGCATTCATTACCATCAAAACTCGAAGTTAGACCAAAGAAAACTGTGAGACTAGGTGGTATGGGTGCTGATATATCGGAATACCCTAACCTGTGGTATGGTTACAAGAGTGAGTGGATGTGACTAGGTGGTCATGCAAATAGATCCCTTTGAAGTAAATTGCTCAAAATAAACTTTTTGCATGAACATAATGATACCAAAGTAAAAACATGGAAATATTCACAAGTGACGTTGCACGTTTTCTCTGAGTAATTCGACTGTATATTTCGTTATTTGCATAAAAAATAAAAATGCATCAGTGATATTTTGATTGATGCAAAACTTAATGTTCGGCCCCATAAATGTCCGTATAGGTGGCTAGGATTCTGATTAGTACTAATAACTATTATATGGCAGCCATCTTGGAAGTCCACGATTGCCACATTTATGTACCTCGAACAAGTGGTCCCTATTAAATTTGAAAACTAAGGCAACACACACACATTTTCCACTTTTTTAATGAGAACAGATGATACAAAAGCAAAAAGATGGTACAATAGTTATCGCAGTGTTGTTCATCAATAAGTTGTTTATATATTTATTTTATTTTATATTAAAACAAAATATCTTGTAATATTGTGAATGAAATAACTATATTCATTTCCCTAAACAATCTATGTTAGATTAAAAGAAAAGTTATGCGCCTAGGTGAAATGGGTTCTGGGTACATGCATTGGTATCAATTAGGTTTTTTCATGGCGGCCATCTTGGAAATACACGATGGCGACCATAACGTATCTTTAAGAAGTGGTTCCTTTTAAAAGATGAACTCTTAAGGCAATGTAAACTATTTTCAAATTGTTATTGATAGTGTGCAAGGATATATACATAGAAGTAGATTGTAGAGGTGTTTAATATAAACATTTTGAGTGTTACTTTGTGTGGCTATGTGCATTGGTTGCAAAATTATTATAGATAAAAAATGTGTCGGACATTCAAATAAACAAGAACTAAAAATAAACGAGGCAACTAGTCGATACATTCGTGATAATATTATTTGTAATTTAAATTACGATCTAGAAGCCAATTAAGTGGAATGTAGTTATTAATCTATGTCATAAGCGCCAAACAATAAACTAATAATAATAATTTGAAGTAAAGTTCGTGCGTTATTTCAATAAAAGTAGCAGACTCTTATGAATTGAACGGATGGGGTGTAGGAACCGGCAAGATAAAATGGCTGCACGGGGTTTCACACCGCAATTTATTTAACCATTCACCTGTGTTTACTTAGTGTTAGTCGGATAGAGCACAAGTGTTCACAAGTGTTTTTTTTTTTTTAATATAATTTCTTTGATCTATGACCAGACTGGCTGTTTTATTTTAGGGGGGTGAGGAGTATTTTATTTAGTTTACCCCATGACCTCGTTTTGTAACTACCCTCCCAACTTGCCTTTATGATTTATTACTGAATACAGGTCATAATTGTTTTGGTGGCCCAACTCAAGAGTATTACCAGTCACCCAAAATAAAGACAAAGAAAACGTCTTTATATGTTATTGTTATCAAAACACTGGCTTGCGACTCTTTCATAAGTGAAACAATGCTCATTCAGTTTCATGCCGGTTTTGAGATAGTTGTATTTCTGTGCTAGAGGCGGAGGAATGTATCATGTTGGCGTTTATATTATATCAGTAGATATAGCAGAAATGAATTAAATTTCGCCATTTAATATGTTTAAAATATAATCTGTAAACGTAGAAACTTTAAACTAATAATGATTGTATATAAGTGAGAAACAATATGCATTCCTCAACAACGTGCCCACTTCGTGGAAATGAACTCGACCACGTGGCCTAGATTTACAACATTATTTCATCGCATTTTCTAACTTTAAGACAAGCACCTGGCAGTACACTACTGAATAGTAGACTGGCCTCACGGACATACAAATAGCGCTTATTCACACCACGAGGCGGATCAACAGAACAAAACTGTTTGAAGAATTGTTTGGTTGTAAAATTCAAATGTGTCGTTTTTATTTTGTTTTTGAATCAAGGGAGGTTACTCATCACGTACATTTCAGTAATCCGGAAATTCGTTAATTCGGACGTTTTTCTTAATAACCATACTGTCCGGACTAACGAGGTTCCATTGTATGTACTTTCTCAGGTATAGGACAAAACTATGTATGAATAAAACACACAAACTGGCCTGTCTTACAATTTTACCACCACTGGCACAGACAGGATTTTGTATTGAGGGGCGGGCGGGACTCACAAATAGGGAGTGATCAACAATACTCTGTGAGTCGTGTTATAGAGCGACAGAAAAATATAAAAGTTGGAGTGGGGTGGAGGGAAAAGTTTGAGGGAGAGACCCTTACCCTCACTTTGGCTACACTAATGGCCACCACCCCAATTAAACAAAAATGTTTGGGAGATGGTGGAAATAAAGCAGATGTCTGCATCGAATATACAGGGAAATCCCGGGGTTACCTGTCACAACTAAATATAGTCTGGCTTGCGCCATCCCTGTTGAGACATTGCCCCAAAACCGAGGAGTTGTTGTAACGTTTTGCTCTCACAGCGTATAACTATGCTCATTAAACCGAGCCCTGGTAGTAGTGTTCAGAGTTGTCAGTCTTAAGAAGTGTACATATTTAACATTATTTTCGTTTGGGGGTGCAACTTGCAATATGTCATTAGTTTTCTTTACAATTTTCATTGCTGCCCAATGTGCGTGTTAACAATAATCTTTCTGAAATTTATAGTTGTGTTCAATTTGCGGTTTAGCAACCATTTGTCCTGAATATATTTGGGTTTCCCAATTACTCAATTTTCGGGTCGGTAATTTTAATCTGAAGACGTAGCCAAATTATGTCAATACACATTATAATACTGCATTTGTGCTATGCTGTTAGTTTAGTTGTTTTCGAAAGTGATAAGCAGACATTTCTGTTGTGATAATTATATTTGGTAATCATTCTACAAGAAATAATACGTGTAAGAAATGACCTCAAATATGTCATTCAACGGCCAGGCTGATTTTGATAAACAAATGTGGTCGTGTGCCCGATATCGAGAAAAATTATTAATCAATGGACATAATCACACACAAGTACTGATAAGTTTGTAAGTTTTCGACACATTGGTAACGTTTCATTCTTAGTTATTGTGTTAGCTAAATGAACTATTAGTGAGGAGCTAACACTTGACAGTCATTTGACAACATAGCTGAATAACTGAAACACAAACTTGCTGAAATCCCAGTGACATCCCAGTCAGAAGATTTTGTATGGTTATAAAGGGGAGTCATTATTTTACGGCGTCAGTTTGTAATGTTTGAGGGGTCGTAGTACAACGGGGTTTTTTTCAGAAGAGATTCATTTTTGTATGGTAAAAAACTCACTCTTTTTTTCGTAGAAAAGTGACCGGGGGTCAGTATTCTACGCGGCTCAAAATACCACGTTACACCGGCACCGGCTTCTACCCATAGTGAGTTTTAACAGCTCGGTGGGTAGGTGTATGACCACCACGCCGATATCGCTCTCAGCCATTAACTCACTGCCGAGGACAAACAGACCAGATATCTAAGACATGTGTCCAGGACCGCGTGCTTAAAATCTTAATTGGGTATAAACGCAAAAGTGAAGCTAAGCGATAAATGTTGTAAGACGACTTACTGCTATTCGTCTGGAATATTATTATGTTGTGAAGTGGATACGGTTTTCCTAGATCAACACTCCAGAATGTGGAAGATGTCCCTCTAGCGCATGTGCATGCGTGTGGTTTGCTTTGTCCAAATTCAGTTGTAATGTTACCATCTACAGCCAAATGAGATGCACCTTCATAACCAACACAAACTGGCGATTGTGTGGTTGCCTTATTCAGAGCAACATTTTCTGAAACTGAGGAACCATTTTCATAAATAAACGACAGACAGAAATAATGTTAGAAAAACAAGTACAATTATCATAATTAAATCAATATACAGTCAAACCTGTCTCAAGTGGTCACACAAGGTATTAAATAAAAGCGGCCACTTAATACAGGTGGCTGCTGATTACAGGTTGCCACATATATAGCCTTTAAACCATTTGATGTTGTTTATTATTTTACCGTCTGTCCTGCTAATAGTTAACGTATGTATGCTTCACAGTTGACTATAAATTAACTTTTTACATGCCTCCTTCAGGAAAGCATGCAACGTATTAAATTAACATTTCTCAACAAGTTTGTTTTCTTTTTACATTGAATTATTTAATTCCTACTTCATGCGGTGTATTGTCATAGTAAGTGAATCCACCAATGTCAAGCGTAGCCTACCCTGTCGCAGTTAGATGCACACCAGATTCATGTTTTTTTTAAATTGATAGAAATCAGAGAAGTAGGGACTGAATGGGTACTAGTATTCCTGAAGGTGTGAAGATCGGTTATTCGCTGCACATTGTCGATGTTGTTAAAATATCACTTTTATATAATGCTAAACATTTACTGTATACTGTAATACTAGTATTTTAACGATCTGGGATCCCATTAAGGTGGCCGCCGGCCGCATTAGACAGGTGGCCGCTTATTACAGGTGCATTTACATTATAAATAGTTTTTGAAGGAAAAAGTGGCCGCTTAAAGCAGGTGACCGCTGATTACAAGGGGCCGCTAGGACAAGTTTGACGGTATACAGTGAACCCTTCTAGACCGGACATCCAATGAACCAGGTATAATATTCGGTTTTACGAGGTATCCGTTTTAGAGAGTGTCACAAGTCAAGGGTAATCTGATTTTAATTGTATGAAAGAGAATATGTGGTTATATATTTTATAACATTTTTTATCATTTATACGGTATTTTAATTTATACGAATGAGAGAAGCATGAAGTATGAGTCATAGCTTGTATCTCACACGTGAAGCTGTCTTTAATTAGCAAGGTAACAATTTGTATTATTGTAGCTTGTGGTATGGGTGAGTGATAGATGAGTGATAAGCTGACTGGGTGAATATAGTGTGGAACTGGGTTATTGAGTGGATGATTTGTCATTAATCGCTGAGAGAGAATCATTGAACATTCAGTTTGGGAAAGACTTGGTAGAAGTGTAAGAGACTTTGTGGAAGTTCGGGTTATTGTTTAACCGTAAGTAAATTAAATATTTTACACATGTATTGTGTTACAGAGGTGTGACATTTGAATGTTATTTTGGTCTGTATTTAGTTTGCTATATTAAATTATATATTTAGCAAATGCTCAGTGTAACTTGTGAAATGCGGACATTGTGTAAAGTAATGAAATTGTTTGCTATATGTATTTATGTGTTTATTAAATGTATAATGTGAATTGAATTATGCACATGAAGTAAGTTGTACGTGTTATTAACGTATACGTTGTGAAACCTGTATAATGTGGACATGTGTGAAATGATGAAAATGATTGATGTATGAAGGGTATTTAATATTGAGGTTTTGCATGATAGTAATGGAGTGTATATTGTTTACAGCAGCTTGTGTGGTATCTGTTGAGACCAACAACGGGATGAGCAGCGAGGGGCAATGTTAGAGTTTGACCAGGTGATTGGGCTGCGGAAGTATGTGAAGAAGGGACGAGGAAACTGACGTTGATGTTAATTCATGGAAGTTGGGTACAGCTGAAGTGGAAATTGAAGTTCCACATGTGGGCTACTTATTAGCCATGATGTAATGGTGGTGAAAAACAAGTGTATTGTTATCGTGCAGCATCTCGGTGAATAACAAGTGTATTGTTATTGTGCAGCAGAAACATATTGTGTAAATATGGCTGTAGTATTTAGAGCTGATCTGAAATGGAGGGTGCTAACTAATGTTAGTACATAATTTAGTTAGAACAATATATGTATATAAAAGTTGATCACGAGGAAGTGAATCATAAGGATTGTGTTATGAACTGAAACATTGTATATTGAACTGTGTGGTTTTAGTATATTATTTTGTGTGTTGTGATACGTGATATTTTTATATGAAATTATGTGTAAAGTGGTGATAATGTATGTTTATTATATATGAGAAGTGTGAGTGTTGAGGGAGTGCTGGTGATTAGTGGTATGTGAGAGGGATATAATTAGGGTTAGTAGGTAGGAGTGGAGAATGAATGTGATTGTTATTTGTGTGCTGTAAATAAATGTAATATAATTTATTTGGATTAGTGTTGTTTCTTTTAGTTATTCAATCACTTGTGACAATTTTGGTGGAGATGCAGGGCAACTGAAAAACATTCGACAAGTTTATTGTCATTATTATATCACGTGATTGGTTCTAAAGGAAGCAAAGATAAATGTGTTTGTACTCATATATATATTTGTTTATAATTTACAATAAGTACTGTAGATGTGTGGGATAGATGGTGCAATGTGAAAACGGGATACACAATTATCTATACCATTGATATGTGAGCGTTTATTGTGTTATGGTAACTTGTGGAGGGTAAGTATATGGTAAGTATAACTTTATTGTTTAGGAACAGTGATGACTGATGGGGTTATTTGTAAATAGGTATGTATATTAGTATTGTAGTATTAGCATAATAACTAATGAAGGTAAGTATAGTTGTGTTATCACTTTGTGTATTTATTTTTGTAGTCAGTATGGAGTTTGAGAAATTTATGGAGGTAGGAAAAACCTTAGGCCTGGAGAAAGCAGAGCTGCAGAAATTTGTTAAAGAGCAGATGGAAGAATTGAAGGAACTAAAGAGATTAGAAAGGGAAGATCGATTAAAGGAAAGAGAAGCAGCCAAAGAACTAGTGGAAATGGAAGCCGCCAAAGAGTTAAGGGAAAGAGATGTTGCTAGAGAGTTGGCAGAAATCAAGGAGAGGCAGTGGGCAAGTGAAAGAGAGGAGCGAGAACGAGAAAGACAGTTTGAATTAACTAAGCTGGAAATGGAGACAGGTAACCGAGCAGGTTTGTTGAAATCAAATGATGTAAGTGTTCAGAAAGTTAAATTGAAAATGAATGTATTTCAAGATGGTAGAGATGACATGGATGCTTACTTGACAAGCTTTGAAAGGATGTCCATAGCTCAGAAGTCACCACAGAAGGATTGGGCAATTCACTTAGGAACCTTATTGACAGGTAAAGCTAGAGATGTATATGTAAGGCTAAATAGCGAAGATGCGATGGATTATGATAAACTAAAGAATGCTTTGTTACATAGATACGATTTGACGCAGGAAGGATTTAGACAGAAGTTCAGAACAGCGAAAGTAGAAGTAGGAGAAACATACACACAGTTTCTGAGTAGAATGACAGGTTATGTACATAGGTGGATTAAAATGAGTGGAATTAATCAAGATTTTGAAGGATTGTTTGATTTATTATTGAGGGAACAGCTTTTGAATTCTGCAAGTACTGAATTAACATTGTATTTAAAAGAGAGAACACCAGAGAGCGCAGATAAAATGGCGAGTTTAGCAGAGACATTTGTAGAAGCCAGAAAAGGAGCAGTCCACAGCATAAAACAGGAAGAAAGAGACCGGAGACAGTATGTAGGAGGAGAAAGAGGACGAATACCGGGTAAGAACTTTTCAAACAACTATAATTCACACACTAATTCACACAGATGTAGTGAATCTCATCGGCCATGGGCACCCAAGTGTTTTGTTTGTGATAAAAAGGGTCATATAGCCAGAGAATGTCCAAATAGGAACAAATCGACAAGAGAGATACGTGATAAAGAGGTTATTGCATGTATGGTTTCAATGAAGAAAAACAGATTAGTGGAAAGAGACGATAGCAATATGAATGTGTTTGTAGGGACAAACTTAGGAAAAGATACTACCATCATTAGAGATACAGGATGTTCCACAGTAGTGATCAGGAAGTGTTTAGTACCTGAGAATGACATGACAGGAGAGATAGGTAGTTATGTGACTTTAGATGGCGAGGTGAAAGAAGCCCCATGGTGTGAGACTTACATCAAAACGCCTTATTACACAGGGAAAGTCAGAGCTATGGTTTTAGATAATCCCATATATGATATTGTCATTGGAAACGTGATAGGAGCTAAAGATGCCACGAAGAGAGATATAGCACAGACAATAGGAATCATGGAGACAAGAGCCCAAGTGAAGAGGAGAAATCAGAAAATGCAGCCATTGATTACACCAACAATACAGATTGAAGGAGTGAATCCTGAACAGATCCGAGCTGAGCAGCGAAAAGATGAAGGTTTGGAAAAATTATTTAAATTAGCAGAAGCCGGGGAAGAAACGCTAAAAGGGAGAAACTTTTCAAAATTTGTAATTGAAAATGAATTGCTTAAAAGAAAGTCGCAGTCACCTAATGTTGAACATGGAAAGTTATTTGATCAACTTGTAGTACCAACGAAGTTAAGAGTCAAAGTGATGAGAGTTGCTCATGAAACAGTCTTGGCAGGACATATGGCTACACAGAAAACGATCAATAGGGTACAACGTCATTTTTATTGGCCTGGATTACAAGGGGATATTCGCAGGTTTTGCCAGTCATGCGATGTTTGCCAAAGAACAATTCCTAAAGGTAGAGTAGGGAAAGCTTTATTAGGAAAGATGCCAGTTATTGATGTGCCATTTGAAAGAGTAGCAGTAGATTTAGTAGGACCCATAGATCCGATGACTGACAAAAAGAACAGATATATTTTGGTTGTTGTGGATTTTGCAACTAGGTATCCTGAAGCAGTGGCTTTGAAGAATATTGACACCAGAACAGTAGCGGAGGCATTATTGGGAGTGTTTGGAAGAGTTGGAATGCCAAAAGAGATTCTTACTGACCGAGGAACTCAATTTACATCAGACATGATGAAGGAGGTATGTAGATTGTTATCTATGAAGCAATTAACAACCACTCCTTATCACCCCATGTGTAACGGCCTTGTTGAGAGATTTAACGGGACATTAAAATCAATGCTTAAAAAGATGTGTATTGAAAGACCAAAGGATTGGGATCGATATATAGCACCTTTGCTGTTCGCTTACAGGGAGGTACCGCAAGATAGCATAGGATTTTCTCCGTTTGAATTGCTTTATGGTAGAACAGTGAGAGGACCAATGCAGATTCTGAAAGAATTGTGGACAGATGAAATAACAGATCCAGAAATAAAGACAACATATCAGTATGTCATTGATCTGAGAGAGAGGCTGGAGGAAACGTGTATGCTGGCACACAACGAGTTAGAAAAATCATCAACGAGATATAGAAAATACTTCAATTCGAAGGCGAAGGACAGACAGCTGAAGGTTGGTGATCAGGTATTGTTGCTTTTACCTAAATACAAGAACAAGTTAGAAATGATGTGGCAGGGACCAAACAGGATAGTAGAGAAGTTGGGAAGTTTAGATTACAGAATAAAGATGGACAACGGGAAAGTAAAAACCTTTCATGTGAATATGCTAAAGAAATATTTGGACAGACCAAAGGAAGAGAATAGAGAAAGGATAGAAACAGTTTGTGTAGCAGTAGTAGAAGAGGAAGTCGTTGAAGGGGAATGTACAGAAAAGTTAGAAGGGAAGTTGGGTATTGTATTACCATCGTTAGTTAAGACAGAGACATGGGAAAGATGTGAACTTTCAAGTGATTTAGATAGGAAACAAATCCAAGATGTGAAAGGTGTACTGCAAACATTCCAAGATGTATTATCAGATAAACCTGGAAGAACTGATCTGGAAACATTCAAAATAGAATTAACTTCTGAAGAACCTGTTAGATTAAAACCATATCCAATACCGTTTAGCTTGACGAAGGTAGTGAAAGAGGAAGTAGATCAAATGCTAGAACTTGATGTGATTGAGAAATCTCACTCAGCATATGCTAGTCCCATAGTGCTAGTGAAAAAGAAAGAAGGGACATATCGATTTTGTACTGATTATAGGAGATTGAACCAAATTGTTGTATATGATGCAGAACCCATTCCTAATATTGATGAATTACTCAGTAAAATTTCAGGAGCAAATTCTTCACAAAAATTGATCTTTGCAAGGGATACTGGCAGATTCCAGTGGAAGAAGATTCGAGAGATGCAACAGCGTTCGTTACACCAAATGGTCCGTATCATTGGAAGGTAATGCCGTTTGGAATAGTTAGTGCTCCAGCGGTATTCTCACGGATGATGAGAACTCTATTGAAAGGTTTGAGTAATGTGAGAAACTACATTGATGACATTTTAATATATACCGAAACATGGGAGGAACATCTAGAGATGGTTGAGACAGTATTTAACAGACTGAGAGATGGAAAGTTAACTGCAAAACCGAGCAAGTGTTTGATTGGATTCAAAACTTTAGAATTTTTAGGACATATGGTGGGTAATGGTGAAATTGGACCAGAGGCAAAGAAAGTGAAGAAAATCATGGCAATATCTAGACCACAGAACAAAAAAGAGTTGAGATCATTTTTGGGACTCATTGGGTACTACAGAAAATTTATTAAGAATTTTTCAGAAATTGCAGCTCCACTAACGGACATGACTAAGAACAGTCAGACTAAAGTGTTACAGTGGACAGAGGGTACGACAGCAGCATTTAAAACACTGAAAGAAAAGATGTCAAGTGCACCCGTGTTGAAACTCCCTAAACTTGGGGAACATTTCACCATTAGAACGGACGCATCAGGTAATGGGTTAGGTGCAGTATTGATGCAGGAGAGCGAAGGTGGGGTATTTCCGGTGTTGTATGTTAGTAGGAAATTAAAGGACAGAGAAACCAGATACGCAACTATTGAGAAGGAGTGTTTGGCCATTGTGTGGGCCATAGGTAAGTTTACACAGTACGTGTACGGAGTGGACTTCACGTTAGAAACCGACCACCAGTCACTGACATGGTTACACCAGACGAGGTTTGACAATGCACGAGTGATGAGATGGGCATTGGCACTACAACCATACAGGTTTGTATGCAAGAGTATCCATGGTAAGGATAATGTGTGTGCCGATCTTTTAAGTCGATGCGGTGACAGTGGGGATATAGAATAGATTATCAAGGTTATGTAGTATCCTGTGAAGGATTAACTTTGACTTACTGTGACTTGTGATTTTGGTTTTGTTAGATATTTTTATTTTGGGAAATAAAAATTTTAAGTAGGGGAATGTGTCACAAGTCAAGGGTAATCTGATTTTAATTGTATGAAAGAGAATATGTGGTTATATATTTTATAACATTTTTTATCATTTATACGGTATTTTAATTTATACGAATGAGAGAAGCATGAAGTATGAGTCATAGCTTGTATCTCACACGTGAAGCTGTCTTTAATTAGCAAGGTAACAATTTGTATTATTGTAGCTTGTGGTATGGGTGAGTGATAGATGAGTGATAAGCTGACTGGGTGAATATAGTGTGGAACTGGGTTATTGAGTGGATGATTTGTCATTAATCGCTGAGAGAGAATCATTGAACATTCAGTTTGGGAAAGACTTGGTAGAAGTGTAAGAGACTTTGTGGAAGTTCGGGTTATTGTTTAACCGTAAGTAAATTAAATATTTTACACATGTATTGTGTTACAGAGGTGTGACATTTGAATGTTATTTTGGTCTGTATTTAGTTTGCTATATTAAATGTATATATTTAGCAAATGCTCAGTGTAACTTGTGAAATGCGGACATTGTGTAAAGTAATGAAATTGTTTGCTATATGTATTTATGTGTTTATTAAATGTATAATGTGAATTGAATTATGCACATGAAGTAAGTTGTACGTGTTATTAACGTATACGTTGTGAAACCTGTATAATGTGGACATGTGTGAAATGATGAAAATGATTGATGTATGAAGGGTATTTAATATTGAGGTTTTGCATGATAGTAATGGAGTGTATATTGTTTACAGCAGCTTGTGTGGTATCTGTTGAGACCAACAACGGGATGAGCAGCGAGGGGCAATGTTAGAGTTTGACCAGGTGATTGGGCTGCGGAAGTATGTGAAGAAGGGACGAGGAAACTGACGTTGATGTTAATTCATGGAAGTTGGGTACAGCTGAAGTGGAAATTGAAGTTCCACATGTGGGCTACTTATTAGCCATGATGTAATGGTGGTGAAAAACAAGTGTATTGTTATCGTGCAGCATCTCGGTGAATAACAAGTGTATTGTTATTGTGCAGCAGAAACATATTGTGTAAATATGGCTGTAGTATTTAGAGCTGATCTGAAATGGAGGGTGCTAACTAATGTTAGTACATAATTTAGTTAGAACAATATATGTATATAAAAGTTGATCACGAGGAAGTGAATCATAAGGATTGTGTTATGAACTGAAACATTGTATATTGAACTGTGTGGTTTTAGTATATTATTTTGTGTGTTGTGATACGTGATATTTTTATATGAAATTATGTGTAAAGTGGTGATAATGTATGTTTATTATATATGAGAAGTGTGAGTGTTGAGGGAGTGCTGGTGATTAGTGGTATGTGAGAGGGATATAATTAGGGTTAGTAGGTAGGAGTGGAGAATGAATGTGATTGTTATTTGTGTGCTGTAAATAAATGTAATATAATTTATTTGGATTAGTGTTGTTTCTTTTAGTTATTCAATCACTTGTGACAGAGAGGTTGTCTCTTGTACTGATATTTAAAAAAGGACCATGAAAAAACGTCGGGTTTGGGGGAAATTCTGGTTTACAGAGGATCTGGTTTGAGAGGTTTCATTATAAATGTTTTAAATTGCGACAACATGATTAATCAGAGCTTTATATCACATTTTAAAACTGCAATTACTTTTAAATACTAATGAATACATTAGTGGGTATGCAGTTGACGCATGCTACACTAGTATATTAAGTTGGTGTCTATGTTATCTGCACACTATGCATGGTTTATGTACATACAGTGTATGATCCGTGGATAGGTCAGTGGTAAAGCGCTCCTCTGAGTGAGTTTTAGCCATCAGTTAACCATGAGATCCAAACCAGTGCCCAAGATGTAAACCAAAGAACATGGTATGTGCGTTACTATCTATGGGAACATGCATATGCGATCATCGAGGCTCTGGTTCCCATATACAATTTCGGGTGTAATCTTTGAAAAATCTGGAAGTTACTGTCAGGCCATCATTGTATTCACAAATCAATTTTGATAATTTTGTTATTCGCTCTTGAGAGCCGCCATCTTAGTTTTCAAAATGACCGTCATTGCCCGCTTATTTTAGTCAATATATCTACTGGTAATTCATCTATATATAATCATCATTTAAACTGCTAAATTAACATTTTAACGTGTGTACATTGAACTAATTGTAACATTGCTTCGTGTCTAAAGTACAACATGTTATTGTGATTGGCGATTACAAAACAATGCATTTACATTCCGCATTCCGATAATGCACAATACATTCCAAGGTATATTGCCCAAATGGTCAAGTAATCTGGGATACATTTCTCTCAATAGAATTTAGTTAATGCATGGTTACAATCAGTCCTGCTTTAGTATATAGATCATGCCAAGAGCGGCGACACAAACTCTTAGAGCCCAGAGTGGTTTCAGTGGCATAACACAAGACCAGCAACACTTCCTGTTTGATTTGACAGTCAGGCTGACGATGTGGTTAATGTAGCAACCCATAACATACTGAAACTCTTTTGTCTCAATCAAACCCAGTGGATGGTGTATTTTTCGTCATGTTGGTGTGTCGTTAATCATTCATTCATTCATCCCATTGCCTCAATCAGTATCCATTGCTGAGACAAACGTATGTCATTAGACATCTGGATAGCAAACAGCATACAAGGTTGAATAAGATCATGATTTAAAAAAATGTCCAAACATCAACCGAGTACAATAATTTGCTGCTTAAAAGAAGTAAATCCTCACCCACTGCAGCTGATATTCTGACACTGAACAACATGCATGTCTTATTAATTTCATTTCAACTTATGTTCGTGCTTATGTCCAATTAAGGTTCACGTACGCTGTCCTGGGCACACACCTCAGCTATCTGGGCTGTATTTCCAGGACAGTTGGTTAGGTGTTAGTTTGTTAGTGGTAAGTGAGAGAGACGAGGGTGTAGTAACATTACGCCTACCAATCGAACCCTTAAGAACTTAAAAGCCAGCTTGTAGTCCGATGGCTTATCCACTGTGCAACCGAGGCCGGTTGCATGTCTTATGTCAAGGTTTGCAACTGATAATACATGCATAGTAAAACCATATGGCTCTGCCCATCATACTATTGATCACAGTCAAGTGGTCGTACATACTTAAACATCTCCGCACATACACTTTCAATATAGCTAATTATATCTTCATGTGTGGAAAATCACCAGAGCACAAAGAAGTATTTTAGTTGAGTGTATGGTCAGATGGTGTGAGTCCTTGACAGGCTTGGTACATCTGTAGAATGTCCACCACCGTTTGGTGATCCAGACCACAACCGCAGATTTGTTACGGTGCTAGCTGAAACGTTTTAGACATGTGAATATTCAGCCTGTTGTGGCCTGTGTGGAGTCTCAAAGGAATTACTTGTTCCAAATGGCTGATAATCACCCCTCGTTTTCCTGGACTTGCTGGCAAACCTTCTCAAGATTTTCTTTTCATATAAGCTATCGCTCTTGTTGTTTGGTTGCATTCGTTTTGCTCCTAGCTTAGATAGCCGGTCTACTTCCTCATTTCATTGTATCCCATAACGAGCTGGAATCTATCGCAGGGCTACTCATCTTTACTTGGCGAACTTTGGACGCCTTCCACCAGATGAGCAAGTTTATCCCGTTCTCGAACAAACATCTGAGAGGAAGGTCATACGTCGACATGCATCTGTTCGGTCCTCAATCATGATAAGGGCCTGCATTAGGACTTAGGTCTCTACATTGTAGTTTCCTTAATCCTGAATCTTTTGACCAATTCATTCAAACATTGAACTTGTTTCACCGGAGCTATAATAATTAAGGACTCGGAAACTGTCAACATGTTTTATGTAAACAGTTGCTAATTATTAATATGGTGCACCACAGACTAAAATGATGACTGCATTTTACATACGCTATTTTTCATTCAGAAGTTCGGGTTTACACCATTCATTCTTCGTAGCTCTTTAATTGTTTTGAAAATCAAGAATCACGTTTTATGTGTTTGACAAAGTGCCAACATTGGTTTTAGTGTTCCTTCATGGTCTGAAAATCATATCTCAAAGTTTGAAACGGTATAGTATACCCACACGTGTATACAGGATCATATTCCCTACACATTGGTGTTGTTCACTAAGAACAGCCTACGTGGCTGTGAGGATCACGTTATCTAGACTCAGTTCCAATTTTTCCTTTTCATTTCAACTTATTTTCGTGCTTATATCCAATTAAGTTTCAAGCACGCTGTCCTGGGCACATACCTCAGCTAGTTGGGATGTCTGACCAGGACACTGGGTTAGTTGTCAGTTGGTTAGTGGTTAGTGAAAAAGAAGAGGATTTAGTGGCCTTACATCAACCTACTGAGCCCTTAAAAAATCGCTCTGGGTTGGAGCCGGTGTCGGGCTGCGAACCCTGTGCCTACCAGCCTATGGTCTGATGGCTTAACCACTGCGCGACCGAGACCGGTCTGAGCGCCACAAATATCTTGGCAATTCAGTTGTTATTGTAAAATAGTAACGTGGTTATTAACGCAATAAAACAATACATAATTGTGACAAGTTATCACTGTACACCCACTCACCCTTTTGGACGTAAGGTTCGTAAAACCACTCTACAGATGAGTGGTGGGGAGAGATACACAGAGACATAGATATTCACAGAGAATGGATCTAGCTCAGTCGGTAGAGCGGTCGCCTGAGGTGTTAGCGTCCTACGATCGAATCTCATCAGTGGACCCATTCTCTGATGGGTATTTTACCCAACTCAACCAGTGCCCCACGATTGGTATAACAAAGGCTGCGGTGTGTGATGTCCTGTCAGTTGGAAGTAGATTATGTCAATGTGGTCATACACTGGAGAAGTAGCTAAACATTACAATCGCCAAATGAACGAAACGTGTTATAGCTGTAAACTATGGCAGTGTATTTAATGTATAGTAGTATAACCAAAAATAATGTATTTAGTTACTTCCAGCGATAACTGCTTTGAAACAAAAATAACAAATTTGATACAAAGGCATATATTCATGTATCTATTATTACCTTGTGCTTCTACTACCCGACTACAAAATATCCGACCACAATGAAACAGAAAACTTTCCAGATTTGCACAGCCGACATTTCGTAGACAAATGCGCCGTACGTCATATCAACGCGGAAGTTAAATGCCTGGGAAGAGCGGGTCGTTGATGCGGAGAAAGGATGTCCTGGGGTGTTCAGCTACGTCTATATTCGTTTGTATTCGTTGTACGAAATGAACGGGAGGGTGTGTGATTTGTCTAGATAGTGGTAGACACTGAACAAACGGACGCACACTGTAATCCAAAGTGCACTATGATGTACTACAATTAGTATACATGTATACACGCGCGTGTGTAAACGCAAACACACGTGTACGCGCACATGTACACGCGCACACTGTAAAAAGGAAGAACATATTCGTAAATAAAATTAAAGGAGAGAGAGAGAGAGAGAGAGAGTGAGAGAGAGAGAGGGAGAGAGAGAGAGAGAGAGAGAGAGAGAGAGAGAGAGAGAGAGAGAGGAGAGAGAGAGAGAGAGAGAGAGAGAGAGAATGGGGTGGGGAATCCATAGTCAACACATGTGATACTCCACGAAAAAACATGAATGAACACATACACATTACACATTTCCATAGGCATGACAATATACTAATAGAAATAAATAAAGGGATATATGAGACTGAGTGTCAATAACTTGCTCACACAATAGATTAGATATTAGGTTACAGTCACTTACTCCTGTTAGTGTATATGCCATCCCTTATTTCGTTCCACCAGTATAAATACCACGGTTTTTGATGTATTAATCGTGAGGCACCGTTTAAGGTAGGGGAATATAGTATTTAAAATACGAAAAACATACACACAACAAAACACACACAACAAAACACACGCAATAAACCAATAAAGCAACAAAGTTTATCGATAGTGATCTATTACTGAGCTACATCTCTACCAACAATATAATGCTATAACAAACGAACACGCCCCCTCCTCCCCCCCCCCCCCCCCCCCCGTCTCTCATTTGGAAAACAAATCCCCAAAACGCCTATTCCTCCCGTAATGATTACGAAATAGTAGTTAGCACTTGTGAAAATAGCAAATAATTAATAATGT
The DNA here is from genome assembly GCF_016097555.1 of Gigantopelta aegis. Lineage (NCBI taxonomy): Eukaryota > Metazoa > Mollusca > Gastropoda > Neomphalida > Peltospiridae > Gigantopelta > Gigantopelta aegis. The sequence continues at coordinate 11,501,517 of NC_054699.1, read as the reverse complement.
ATCATCTGTGATGATTACCATAACTTAAAACGTTAAATTAATTAACACACATAACTATTCAAACGTAACTACCTTGAAGTAGTACAACCTGAAGAAGACAATATCCAACCACAATGTAAAACCAAACATCGAAACTTCGTACAGCCGACATTTTCTTGGTGAC
>NC_054699.1:11439108-11493654 GCF_016097555.1 Gigantopelta aegis | reverse complement strand
AGCCTTTGAAATGTGAAGTGTGCACAAAATGTTTTGCACTGAGTGAAGTCTTAAAGCAGCATATGTTGATTCATACTGGTGAAAAACCTTTTAAATGTGGAATATGCAACAAACGGTTTACATGCAGTGCCAGTTTAAAGCAGCATATGTTGATTCATACTGGTGAAAAACCTTTCAAATGTGGAGTATGCAGCAAACGGTTTACATGTAGTGCCAGTTTAAAGCGGCATATGTTTATCCATACCAGTGACAAATGTTGAAATGCCACGTGTGTGTCATACTGGTGTTAAGTGTTTCAAATGTTAGGAGGCGGTGGTATGATGCACACTTGGGGTGTTACGATCATATAGTCGATCGTACCCGAAAACACTCGTTGTTTTCTCCTACCAACAAGTGCCTCGCAAACAATGCATTAAATGGTACAGTATTCACTCTCCTATCCCCCCCCCCCCCCCCCCCCCCCCCCTTCTTCTCTCTCTCAAACGAATACCCCTTTCCTTTTAAACATTAGGTTCGAATCCCGACCAATGTCCCACTTTTGTAGCTTTTGTAGTATGAAAGATCGTATTGTGTGCTGTTATGTCTGTAGGAAAGTGCTAATAGACACACACACACACACCCCCAAAAAAAAAACATACAAAAAAAAAAAAAAAAAAAAAAAAATAATAATAATTTTGTAAACAAGCTTAGGCGGACGGGCTCCCATTTTTGTAGGGGGCAGGCTGGTTTTTGCCCGAAATAAACGAAAATACCCGAATCTGGATAACAACATTTCTTTATGTTATCATTACTGGAAAACAACTACATCGTGTAAAATCCCCGTGGTCCACGAAGCACACACAAATCCGACGTGGCATGCTCCCGATTATGCGTCCAATAATATTTGGGGGTCCTGTCCCATTCCTCTTGGAGAGCGGCGCCTAATTCCGACTAGTTGGTTGAATGACGTTCTCTGAGACATCGTCTGATGATGTCCCACATGTTTTCAATGGGTGGAAGGTCTGGGAGGTGTGGTGATGTTCGGTTGCTGCAGGTATGTCATGACAGTAGAATCCGTTGAGCATGGGCGTTGTCGTCTTAAAAAGTCAAAATGGCGTCCAGCCTGAAGTGCGAAGGGCACAACAATCGGTGCAAGGATGTTGTCTCGGTAGTATTGCCAAGTGATCCTCCCATGAACAATATGCAGCTGGGTTCTGGCAGTCATGGTGATGCCACCCCACAACATAATAGACCTTCTTCCAAATCGAACATGAGGACAAACGTCAAATTTTAAATTGCACCCTTCGCACGTGCAACATCACATCACGTGCTTCGCATTCAAAACAATCGATGCGTTATTTAGAGTTTTATATCTCATTTCATTCTTTAATTATTGATATTTGAAATGGAATATCCCCTACTTATTGTGAACACTATACATTATGTGGTTTAAGCTGGATTCCAAAATACATTGTAGTTTGGCGAATTTTATCATAAAATATGTAGCGAGATTCAAGTAACATTTAGCCAAACAGATTTTTTTTGGATACTAGTAATAGATTTGTGTCGTATGTTGGCAAGATGGCGAATGGCAGCTTACTTTTTATGATGAATATTGGTAATAGTAGAATTAATAGTGGCGGTGGTGGTGATATTTGTTTATTTTATTATTATTGTTATGTTTGTTTATTATCTATCCAATTAGATATTTAACCTGATACCTGTACACAATAAAAATATATTTAGAAACGTCTCTACTGCGCCAAATACATTATTAATTAAAAATGAAAACTGTTATCGGTCATGGCTACCGGAAGTAAATGCTCAACACAAGCGTAATCGACCACCTGAAACCGTGCAATTCCATAGGAAACCATAGTATCTTGCATACAGTGTTATATAGCGTGGGACAAACAACGTATATCTGTTGGTCAAATCCCATGGTATGCGCTTTCCTGTCTGTGGGGAAGTGCATATAGAAGATTCCTTGCTGCGTTAGGAAAGTATCCAGCAGGAAAAACTCTGCATAATTGACTTAAGAATAGAAAAATGGCAATCATTGATAGAAAAACAAAGTTTATAGATAATATCCATTGTATATCCACTTAATTAATGTATGTAAAAGTGTCTGTGCAAAAATAGAAATGTAATTAAAATTCAAACTTTGAAGTCAACTGGTGTTAATATGTTGTTCAGTCTCTTTTGGATTTAGTATATATATATATATATATATATATATATATATATATATATATATATATATATATATATATATATATATATGTGTGTGTGTGTGTGTGTGTGTGTGTGTGTGTGTGTGTGTCTCCCTCTCTCTCTCTCTCTCTCTCTCCCCCTCTCTCTCTCTCTCTCTCTCTCTCTCTCTCTCTCTCTCTCTCTCTCTCTATCTCTGTGTGTGTGTGTGTGTGTGTTTTATGGGCATGTATTTCAAAGTATACGTTTTACATTTTACAAGGAAAAATAATACTGTTGGATCGCAAGATTTCGGAAATGTATAGTCAGAAACGCAGATCAGATAACATTCGGATGTTTGGTTCCTTTGTTTGAAGCGGTTAGCTATACGACTGTGTATTGAACTTGCTGGGGGTGGGGAGGGGATTCAGTCGGTTAAGTGCTCGCTTGAGGTGCTTGCGTCGCAGGATCGAATCACCTCGGTGGACCCATTCAGTTGATTGTTTTTTCTCCTCGTTCCAACTGGACAAAGACCGCAGTGTGTGTTTTCCTGTCTGTGGGAAAGTGCATATAAAAGATCCGTTGCTGCATTAGAAAAAAAATGTAGCGGCTTTCCTCGGATGACTACGATTCAGAATTACCAAATGTTTGACATCCAATAGACGATGTTTGACCGGTGGTGTTGTTAAAGAAAACAAAGTTTGTTTGAACTTACTGGTTTAATTGTGTCTGTTTTATAGCTAGTATCATCTACAAAACTATGTTCAGATACACGGTGCGTGTGGAGAAATGGCGTACATTGATTGGAGTAAACTGTCCACGATTTAACAGCCGACATAATTGATGTGTATACATATGAACGTGTCACTGAACCTTAATTGATGTGTATACATATGGACGTGTCACTGAGCCTTAATTGATGTGTATACATATGGACGTGTCACTGAACCTTAATTGGTGTGTATACATATGGACGTGTCACTGAACCTTAATTGATGTGCATACATATGGACGTGTCACTGAGCCTTAATTGATATAACTGTTGCAACGTTAAATGTAACGATATATCCAAATTGTTGTTGTGGGTCAAGTGACGGGTATTTTGAATTTCAAGATGGTGGGTATGTCCAAATGGCTAAACAAAATGTTCTCAGCGAGTTCATTGACTTTAAAAAAAAAGCAAATAGACGCACATATTCTGTTTCTATGTTAACAGGGAATAAAACTATATGTAAATTACCCTAAAATGATGACTATTTTTAATTTCAAGATCACTGTCATGATCAAATGACCGAAACAAATGCTACCAATGTATTTTTAATTCTGGATTGTCTTAAAAATAATACGAAATACATTCTACTAACTTAAGCAAAAACGAAAAAAAAAAAGAGAAGAAAAAAAGAAAAAAAGAAAGAAGAAAAAACAAAAAAAAGAAGCAAATTTACATAACTCCCTGGACTAACACCTGACCTGTTACACATTGTGAGCCATTCTTATTTTGGTGTATAAACGTACGATTATTTCACCACTTAGTAAATATAAGACATGAAACGACTGATCAGAATAGATTACTATAGATGTTTAAGGACACCTCAGAACGAAAACTGCATTGGCTACTGGGAGTCGAACTATGGCAAATGCAAACAAACAACAACAACACCCCCAAAACAACAACAACAACAACAACAACAACAAAAACAAAACAAACAACAACAACCCCAAAAAAAAAGAAGAAAAAGAAAAAAAAGAAAAAAAGAAGAAAGATGAAACGAAGGTCGTCTGACGAATAGCAGTCGGATATTTTTTTATTTTATTTTTTCCCTGGTAAAACAAATATGTTCCATCTACACATTTGTTTCAGTAATATTAATATTTTCCGTCTCACTATGTTTGTCCATGATGTTTCATAATTCACACACTCTTAGATAATAGGAGCACTGGCATAAGTAAACATGATATTTAAATGATACATCTTGTCTGTGATATTCCATAATGCGTTTGTAGATCATTAACACTTTAGGCCCGTTTTCCATTACCGCGTTTCCGCGCGCGTTTTCGCCCGCAAGTTTATCGATACAATGCATTTACATAGTACCTTTTCCATTACCGCGTTTCCGCGCGCGAGCATTCCACGCGCGGAAAAATCTATCGATCGATGAGCGATAAAATCGCGTGCGAGTTTTTCTCGCGGTGACGTCACAACGCGGAATGTTTGCTGGCGCCATTTTAAAGATAATTGTCCTCGTTGAAATCTTTTTAATCTGATTAGTTTTACGCCATGGACAACACTTCTGGGAGGAAAGCCCCGAGGCTGACTACAGAACAGCAAGACCTGCTCATAACCTGTGTGGAGGAGACTCCTTTACTTTATGATGCACGTTGTAGAGATCACAGGAATACACTTATAACCATCAATACGTGGACAAAAATTGCTGATCAAATGAACGTCTCCAATTTCTGATATGCCATATTGCAGAAAGAAGGTATTTCCATGTTACAATGTTTCCGTTCCAACCAGTGGTCCACAAGTGGTTCATCAAATGTCGTGGTATGTGCTGTCCTGTCTGGTAAAGTGCATATACAATATCCCTTGCTGCTTATGGGAAAGAGTAGCCTATGTCGCGACAGCGGGTTTCCGCTAAAGAAATAGGTCCGAAATTACCATGTTTGACATCCAACAGCCGATGATAAGATAAAAATCAATGTGCTCTAGAGGCGTCGTTAAATAAAACAAACTTTACTTTATGTTACAATGTAATGATAATCTTTGTTCTTGTGGTGACATTCAACAAAATAATTTATAACTATAGAACATAAAAAAGTGTTCGAAACATGTTTTCCCCAAAATTATAATGTAAAAACAATTAGTTTGGTAAATACAAAGCACACAACAAGGGTGGAACTTTAAGAAAACAATGGAATGAAATCACAATTTGTTATTCCTTTGAAAATAATGATAGACTGATGTTCTGAAAAAAGTTTCCATTGGTTTCTTTTCTAGAACTGTGACCAACTTCACATCTTCATAGATCACTGTGGCGAAGGGAACTAGTGTCGAAGGTGAAGTTGATGATGATGAAGACTCTAAAACCCAGGAAGATGACAAGTTTCACGAAGGTCCTTTGTTTCCGAACAGTTTAATGAAGAATGTTCACCTGCAGAAGAGTATGTATGATAAACTGACTGTTCATTTATTAATGTAGACCTCTCTGTATGTGGGCATTCTGCCAAGACAAAGGATTCTCTATGAAAAATCTCTTAAATCTGTTTCTGACGTCTAGAGCTTTAGCTGAACTTTTGGTACCAAGATTTGTTAGTTCCACACATCCCTGGATTTTATCTGATCTCTGTTCCTGTAAGAGATCCTCTACACTTGTTTCTGGTGTGTAACATATTGTGGAGTATAACTGCCCCTTGTACAACCGCTTCAACATTCTTAGGATAGATAGCCATCTTGGTGTAAAATACACGCCACCTAGTAACCAGAATGCCAAAGGCACACTCAACTATGCGCCTTGCTCTAGAGTGCCTGTAGTTATATGCGTGGTGATCCATAGTGCACTGCTTGCCTGGGTAAGGCCGCATAACATGTTGCTGTTGTGGGAATGCCTCATCCCCTACTACAACGTATGGCATAGGCCCAAGATGTTCTGCTCCTTCAATGATTTCTGCAGGTGGTAGATTTAGACGGTTGGGTGGGTTAAGACTCTTTCCCAACTCTGTATTTGCAAACACACCAGATCAGACTGCCTGCCATATGCCCCAATTTCCTCACACAAAAATCTATTGCTAGCATCAACAAGGGCCATGAGAACGATGGAGAACGTTCCCTTGTAGTTGTAGTATAGAGAACCACTATTGATAGGAGACTTCATTACTATGTGTTTGCCGTCAATAGCTCCAACACAATGCGGGAAGTCCCACTTCTGTCGAAAGTCCATTGCAACCACTCTCCATTCCTGTGCCATTTGTGGAATTTTAAGGAATATTCCTGCCATTGTGTGCCAAATGGCAGTACAAACGTCTGGTACCAACCAACTGACACTGGTTACGCCAACGCTGTACTGTGTAGCCAATGAAGTACAAGATTCTCCAGTAGCCAGAAATCTGAAATAGTGAATAGAAATTAATATTAGCCTAAACAGAATCATCATATATAAATGATAGACGGCGATATTGCCTCATTATTGTCAGATTTTTCATTCATACAAAATAATACTAGGACATAGTTCAATGTTTCCTTATTTTGTCACTACTTTTGATCACACAGAGAACCGCAACGAAAGAGGATGCATGACGCAGCTTGTCTACCATGTACCTCTGGATCTGTGTCCCCTACAACAGTGCCGAAAAGTCGCCCAAAGAAGAGGGTTTACAGTCAAATGCAAACTGTTTGGGAAAAAATGGAACAGGATTACAAGGCAGATGCTAAGCAAATAGAAGAAATTGAGCGAGAGATACGGGCCAAGAAGGAAGTTTTACATAATGATGGCAGAAAAGATCGCTACATTTCCACGAAAGCAACAATTGTAGATGGAGGGACAGATATGGAATATGTACATGAAACTGGAACAGTCGAAAGATAATGAAGATATACACCAATTGCCAACGCCACAATCACTACATGCACGGTTTGAAAGGCCAAGCGTACCCTCGTCACCTACAGTACAAACCCAACAGACCGATCGCAACTCGTTTGACACTTTGAATTATTGTTTGCAGGAAGCAATCATAGCCATCAATAACTATGAATAAAATCCTGTACATCAAGTTACTAACAGACGATTTGGAGATTTACAACTGTCTTGGATGTTAAATTTTCATTTTCTTGTTTTCATTTTGAATTTGCATTACTGGTCGAGTAGTCATTGTTCACCCGATCATGTGTGTGACTGAATGCAACATTCTATATCGTATTCTATGTTGTGTTGTTTTGATGATAATACAAATAAAGTCATTTTATAAATAAATACCTTATGCAAATTGCAAGCTTTTGCTTAGGTTGAAGTGGCTCTCTCGCCACAGTCCTCTTCTGAATAGTTGGTCCTACAAAACTCAGAACATACTCCAGTTTTTCGGCTGACATTCGGAAGTATTCATGATGTTTTTCAGAATTGATTTCTAACTCCTTGACTAGGTGATAAAACGCACCGTGCTCTAGCCTTCATTGTAAAATCTCGTGCACCCAGTACCTATGACTTCGGCGCTGGTGGGTCGCCATCAGTTGGTACTGCATCATATGCATGCGACGTGTTTGGTTTTCGTACAAACAGTATAATAGTCCAAATTCGGTGATTGAAGACATGTTTCCTTTCTAGGTAAGTACACTGCGGTGACGTCACATTCTGTGTCAAACCCACCTGCGAAAAGGCAGATATGGAAATGCACATTTCCGCGAGCGGAATTGCGCGCGGAAAGGCGGTAATTGAAAGCAGGCCGTAAGCTAATAGAAATGACGATATAGCTTCCAGATAAATCAGATTTTATCAAAATCATTCTGATAGAAACATGATTGGTTTGTTATTTCACAAACGGTCGCCGAATGATGCATTGATATTACAATATTGACAGTATTGTAGAACACATATTGCTAATGCCAAACCATGGAATATTAAAACCCCTATGTCACACTTACACGTGCATATGTTTTTCTATATAACTAATAATTATCACCATTACATAACTAAATACACGTGTATGCAATAGTCTATATCAGCACTCATTTAATAGTGTATATTTGCTTGTAGCCAGACCAAATGTACAGCTAAATGTTGTGAACAAATTGGCTACACGAGAATTTACTGGCATTATATACCAGTTATTTTTTCATAGACATTCTGTGAAGTGGTATGTGTCGAAGTATCAAGTTTTTCATAATCATTCATTTGAATATCTTGCACTACATTAACATAACCACCCTCGATACCACCATCTTGTGGATTCTGATCACTTGTCGGAGCTGAGGTACTATGGCTTCCCAGTGGAGTAGGCTCTCCTGTGTTGGACACATTATCAACTTCATTACCGGAATCAATGTGTTGTGCTCCAACATTTTCGTATTCTCGATCATTTATGTGGTCCGCATTCCTTTTAGAACTGTCTCGTTCACCGTGTCTCTGTCTCGCCTTTATACGTCTAAAATACCTGCAATACATCTTCATTATTTGGTACAATTATTTGATAGGTGTGTATGGTTGTTTAGTATTAATTTACTAAATATTCATATTAATTTTCGAAAGTGAATTTCAAAAGTTAGACAAAATTTAAATTAGCTGTCAGAAAACTTTGGTTTTGCATGCAGTGTGAACCTATGCGTCCAATATATTAAAATGCATTACTAGTTGATAGGTTTCTATGATTATATTAGTATTAATTTACTAAATGTATACATTAATTTCATACAGTGATTTTTTTGATTTTTTTTTGTTGCTTTGTTTTGTTTTTGTTTTTTCTTGGGGGTGGGGGGAGATATCAAACGTTACTGCCGTCGAACCAAATTTAAATTAGCTGCCAAAAACTGTTGATGCAGTGTGAACCTATATATTCAAAGTACTCAAATGTTTCCTTTCAACAAAACATCTAAACTATTTCTTAGCACAGTACTTGTAGGATATGCTCTTAAAATCAATTTGTTAGGCTTGAATGTTGCAATGATAACTATACGAAATTTTACTTCTATGTCGATATTACTAAAACGGCAGTTGTGTGTCCATATATTGAAATACATTATCAATTAGCATGTTAATGCTCAATTTTGCGTTCTCATCATGCATTTCGTATTTCACCAAACACAAATATGTTTACCAAATTCGTGTGCGTTTATTATCAATTGCGCTTGTCACCTGTCACAATACATATTTGCATTCCTTTGCTTTTGTTTTTGAAGAGCAACAGTGGTGTTTGATGTTTTCGTTCAATTCACTGATTACAGAATGAATATTGATTGATTGATTGAATGTTTGTTTAACGACACCCCAGCACAAAAATACATATCGGCTATTGGGTGTCACAAATTGTAAGTATATGAACATATTTATATAGACTCATGTAAAACCACAGTGTAAGGAGCTGTGGGGGGATAGTATAATACAATATATAAAATCAAGGTAAGTATATCTTAAAATTTTGTATAGAAGTCAAAGTGTTTTAAAAACTTTACAATTAACATTGGATGGAATTTAAACGATTCCAAAACATTTCTGTTGCCAAATATATCATTTCTTGTCGGCTTCAGATCATCACACTCCACCAAAATGTGCCGTACAGTCAGTGTACACTGACAGTGTTCACACTGTGGAGGAGGGTCCTTCTTTAAAATAAATGAATGCGTCAAATATGTATGGCCGATGCGGGCACGGCATAAGACTACTTCATCCTTCCTGCATCGCCGTTAGGATGACTGCCACTCTCCCAGGACTGCCTTGACAGAATGAAGCTTATTCGCAACCGCACCGTCCCAATCATCTTGCCAAGTCGAAAAGATATATTGGTTAATACGAAATTTAAAATCACTGTAGGGGACACCAACATGGACACGGGGCAAGTTCAAAGCAGACTTGGCAGCAACGTCTGCCTTTTCGTTACCCCTAATGCCAACATGGCTAGGTACCCAACACAGTATAACATCTTTATTAGCAATTTATAAAAAGACACACTTTCGTATCACCATCCCAACTAAGGGGTGCTCCAATTTCATGTACTGTAGAGCTTGAAGACACGAAAGTGAGTCTGTAAATATAATATACTTGGATGCATATGAATCCTTAATCTGTTCCAGGGCTTTAATGATTGCCCAAATTTCAGCAGTAAAGATTGATGCTGAATCGGGCAATCTCATGGAAATTATTGTGTCTGATGGAAACACTGTAGCACAAGCCACAGAATTCCCATCCCGTGATCCGTCTGTGTAAACAGGAATGTAATCACAGTACCGCTCTTGGATTTCCATGAAATGTTGTTTATAAATAACTGCATCTGTGCGATCTTTTTTTAGATGCACAAGATCGAATACAATTTTTGGTGGTTTGATACACTAAGGTGGCAAAATAAAATATGAAGGCGTTTCTAAAATGTCTGTTAAATCAATGTTGGAAACTGATAAAAACTGCTTAATGCGAAGACCAAATGTTCGAATCGCATTCGGTTTCGCATCAAATAACTTCATATATTTATTATCAAACACCGCATTGTGCGCAGGATGTTTTGGCATTGATTTAATCTTTGTAGCTTACTGCAGAGAAAGCTTTGCATGTCTAGCACCCAAACTAGGTTCGTGTGCATCGACGTACAAGCTCTCCACAGGAGATGTTTTGAAAGCACCAAGACAAAGCCTAAGTCCCTGGTTGTGTATAGGATCTAGCATTTGCAAGTAAGACTTACGTGCTGACCCATACACAATGCACCCATAATCAAGTTTAGACCGAACTAAAGATCTATAAAGTCGGAGCATAACTTTCGATCTGCTCCCCATTCAGTCTTGCCAATAACCTTTAAGATATTGAGGACCTTTAAGCCCTTCTTTTTCACATACTGTAAATGAGGAACAAAAGATAGCCTCCTGTCAAAAATAACCCGCAGAAATTTGGTCTCCTCCACAACTGGAACCGGAGTTTTGTCCAGAAACAGCTGTGGATCTAAATTGTGACCTCTTTTCTGGCAGATATGCATACAGACTGTTTTTGACTTTGAGAATCAAAATCCATTGTCAGTTGCCCATTGTTGAAGTTTATTCAAACAAAGCTGCAACTGACGTTCAATGATACTCATACTGGACGACCTGTAGCAAATCTGAAAATCGTCGAGATATAACGAGCTATCAACGCCAGGTTTTAAACACTGGGTGATGCTGTTAATTTTCATGGAAAATAAAGTTACTGACAGGATGCTACCTTGAGGCACACCCATCTCATGGGAGTGAGAATCGGATAACGTAGATCCCACTCGTACCTTGAAAGACCTATTCTGTAAGAAATTTGATATAAAGCCAGGCATATGGCCTCTTAGGCCCATGCCATGGAGGTCTTTCAAAATCCCATACTTCCACGTGGTATCATAAGCTTTCTCGAGGTAAAAAAAGACCGATACCAAATGCTGGTTATGGATAAAAGCATCCCTACAAAACGTTTCAAATCTAACAAGATGATCGACCGTGCTACGTCTAGGCCTGAACCCACATTGCACGTTAGTAAGCAATTTGTGGGACTCAAGATACCAGACAAGTCTACGGTTGATCATTCTTTCCATGGTTTTACAAATGCAACTTGTCAAAGCAATAGGGCGATAACTGGTAGGATTTGTTGGATCTTTACCAGGCTTAGGAATAGGAATGACAATGGCTTTTCTCCAATCAGAAGGAAAGTCACCCGAAATCCAGATTTTGTTAAAGATATTTAATAGGTCAAATTAAATTTTTATTTAGCTATATACGTACCATACTGAAACAATGGCGCCCATAACAAGTAAAGCCATAGCTAGTCCTGTCGCAATGGCCAGGCCTGTGTTTATAGTAGCAGCCTTGTTATCGTGTGTATCTGACTCAACTGGAATATGCAAAATATTAAGAATTTTGAAATGGAAAATGCCATAGTTGTATACGAAAGGTCGAATATCTGCCAAGATGGGACTTTTTTTCCTTCGTTGAGAAAATATAAATGTGCAGTGTCTTTGTCATTTACAGTTACAGCAAATCATAAAGATAATTAGTTTTGATATACAATGCCCCTAGTGAAATGTAGTCAATTGCTAATATGATACCAGCGACGTAGTTGCTTCAAACGATTTATTTGTATTGTGGGGGCGTATTTAATACATGGTATATTTACATACGTTTCTCTGTACAGCCAGTTTCAGGTTTAGTAAACCCAGCAGCACATCCACCAAGACAAGATCCAGTCAAACGATCACATTGTTTGTCCCTGCAGTTGTCGCAAGTCTGATTACAGTGTTCTCCGTATTTCCCCTCAACACATTCTGTGTAAAATACAATTCTTCTGATAGCAGATGAAATGTTTTTTATTATTACACTCGCAAAAACATACAATTTCTATTAAAATGTATTTGCAAAGGAAGGTGACATTAGTCACATTTTGTTTTATAAACGTCAAATTCATACCTCGTTGAATTGTGTATCAATGTAACACAGTGTTCTTCCTTTTGTTTAAAATGCTTTATTGACATGTTGGATTTAACTGCATAAAGACCCAAGGCATTAGCAAACAACACTAATATATGCGAAAATAAACCATTATTCATTCATTTATATATTGTTTCAGATTGATGCCTAATTTGTAACTATATCCTGGCGGAAACAAAATATTAATACTGCTTACTATAAAGCAAATAACAGTTACATTACATCTAGGTACATGGGCATAGAGCTAAGCTGATTGCGACCACAATGTTCACTCATAAAAACATACTCTAAATATTTACATGACGTGAGAAAAATTATATATATATATATATATATATATATATATATATATACATATGTGTGTGTTTGTGCGCGTCTGTGTGTTTGTGTTGTTTTATCCTATTGATAACATACATGATTATATTTTCATTATAATGCCCTACAACTTGAGGTAACTTACGATCGCACGCTGTTCCAGTCCACCCATCTGGACAAGCTGTACATTGCCCTCCTCTCTTGTTACAAATTTCAGTTCTGTCTCTACAGTTACAAGTCTTGTTGCAGTTTTCTCCATACCAGAAGTCTGCACATACTGTTAGAAGCATGATAATAAACATCACCAACAATTAGCATACATTAACGTACACTTGCATACAAAAACACACACACACACACAACACTGTGTACTAGTATATAATATGGATGGTCTAATGACATGTTATGCCACTGTGACCAAACTCTAAAACGGCAAAGATAATATCTTAATAGCCACGTTTATATACTGTTGTTAAAACAGCTGTATCCCCCCACGTTATTTTGTAATACAAAGTGTTATTTGTAAATACATATTTATCAAACAATAATCAGCAGAAATGCCATATATTTATAAAAAAAACAAAAACAACATCAACAGAAGGCTGGTACAGCAAACACTTTTATCAAAAGAACATTTTTGCTAGCTGTGAAACATGCTTCACTGGTTTGTGATATGGTTGTCTTGATCAACTCAGTCATTTATTTCCGTAGTTACTATAACAACTACCTATAAGTGCACAAACAGTATATACATTCATTTAATATAAGTGAAACTTATTTCAAATATATCCCTGTCGAAGTCATGCTATAAAATGCATTAGAATGGAGGTCGTTCCCTAATATGTTATTTTTATGTTGAAGTTAAAACCAACTGCTTATTTTAAGAAAGAATAACGTATGTAATATGGACAAGTGATATATCCAAGTGTTAGTCTACGTGTCGGATCTGATGCTAGATCATCCACAATTATATGTGTGTCTATGAAGCATATACCGCATACCATCACTGTGGTAGTCATAACTTACATGTACATCTCGGCGGAGCCCACCCAGTCTCACACTGACAATTCCCAGACTGTCTGTCACAGGAAGATCCATTACAATGACCACAGTGGTAGCTGCACGTCTGACCCCATAGTCCACTGGCGCATGCTGATGTTTGAAAATAAAATGCACACATTAAAGTATAATATTATATGTACATTATATATTATGAGAAATGGATAGATGAAATAAAATATTGGTTATCACACCTCAAATGGTTTAGCAATGTCGGGTGTTAATACATACAATCGCGACTTATCAACAAATGGTGCTTGCTTCATTATCTGCGCCATTTTGCTCCTACAATACAAAACAGATATATAGAAATGGAATCTATCACTGTATTTCTGGCTCACTGTTTTAATAAAAGTTGAGTTAGTGCTGATAGTACATATTTTAGTTCGTATCAATGCATTATGTGCCTGCAGCAAGTGGATATTGAGACAAGATGCATCTATCAAATCTACTAGATGGAAAATAAAAAACATGCAATCTACATTTTAGCCAGTTTGAATTCCAAGATAAGTGTAAGCAATATGTATAATAACAGTAGCAATACTTAATACATACATCTACACACCGGTGGGGCCCATCCAGTTTGACACTGACAATTTCCATTCTGTTTATCACATGAAGATCCTTTACAATGGGCACATTTGTTACCACAAGACTGCCCCCATAATCCACTCACGCAGGCTGATGTAAAATGAGAAGAAAAAAAGAGAAACAGAAAACATGTTTCCATAAAATACAAAATACAATGTAATGGCATATCATCTCTAACTAAGAACACCTCGTATCTAGGTGTGTGTGTGTGTGTGTGTGTGTGTGTGTGTGTGTGTGTGTGTGTGTGTGTGTGTGTGTGTATGTGTTCAGGAGATAAAAAATAAACTGTCTCTTTGCCTTTTTTCTCCAGTTTCTCTCGAACGATGAGGTTGTGTTCTGAGAACGTGGCGATTTCTCTCCCCCCCCCCCCCCCCCACCCTAGGGGCTGTGCTTCGTTCGCTTGGGCCTTTGGCCAAGTATAGAATTGAGCACAATGGAGACTCAGCGACCGTGACGCTACATTACGGCAGCGAGACGAAGCGACGCGCAACCAGTAGAAGACTACACAGGGGGAGCCTAACTTGGCGGCTCAACCGCCAGGGGCGGCTCCACCTGTCCCGAAGAGGAGGACGAGATGCGGAACGGTGCAGGGTGATCCAAACCCGGTGGCCAAACCACCGGGGGCGGTTCATTCTGCTACACCGGCTCCACCCACTCGACCGAAGCACTCGCCAGGAACCATCCAGGTGGGGACCAAAGCTGTCAGCTCCACTGACAGTGGAGGCTCCTCCTGTTGAGGTTCCTTCATCGATGGACACGGGACACGTGGTCATTATTGACCCGCCGGAAAGTCCACCACCACCTCCGGTTGTTGTTGAAAAACCAGCGGAGATCCAGCGAGAATCCAAAAGGAGGAAGATGTCATCGGTTACCTCACCGAAGAAGTCCGACCAACCCGACTGGATTATCGTATGTGATAAACTCCCAGCAAAGTATAGAGGAGCGACCATTGGCGATTTCACCGATACCAAACAACTGAAGGGTCCCTGGTCAGACAAGCACTGGCGCCAACTTCCGACTGGACAAGGGAAGTATCAGCTCCAGGAGGCCATCCACTCCAACCAACTTTATGTGACATCGCAGCAGGACGGGCTGTACAGACAAGGACTCCTGATGCCTACGATGCCCAACGCGACCATTCATCGCATCTTAAAGATGGTACTGCCGGACATCTACACAGGAGCCCTTGAACGTAACAACCAGTTTTTGATGGAAGGACTTTGCCCTGATCAGGAGTCCTGCTGCGTCAACCTTAACTAGGACAGGTAACCTCCTTTTTGGGCTTAGTTGGACTTTAAAATTTTTTCGATCGAGCTTCAAAATTCGTATGTTTATTTTTTTCATAAATAGTCAAACGCATTTTACTTTGGCGCCCGTTCAATTGCTCAAATCACCTTAAAACCTTTTCGGCCGAGCAGTCAAACTTATTTTTGGGTTTAAATTCTTAGTCCGGACATGATGTTAGGTGCAGTTATTCTCTGTAGACTATAGCTTTTTCTAGTTAGACCCGAAGGAATCGAAATTCAGCCAGTCAGAACACGGCCCATTTTCGGTGACTACTAGTCGGTCCGCGCAGTCGCTGGACACAACTAAATTCGTATTCCAAAATCCGCCCACCTCAAACTTATCCCCCCCCCCCCCACCCTTCTCTGTCCTGGACGTAGTCACTGGCAAAGGCCAGAGATTATGCCCAGGACAGACATGCTTGAAACCTTCGTGGTATAGGAACATGTAAATAATTTTTGGAATGGAATGTCTTTTTGCAAGCCGATTCATTTGCCACGCTGAATTGGGTTGTTAGAAAACGTTTGTCTTTTTTGGTCTCATGACAGTTGCATCTCGAATGTTATATCAAAGGTAGTGGTGTGTGCTATACTGTCTGTGATATGGTGCATATAACAGATCCCTTGTGAATAATGGAAACATGTTGCGGGCTTCGTCTTTAAGACTATATGTCAGAATTACAAAATGTTTGACACAAAATAGCCGATGTGCTGCAATTAAACACAAATAAATTAATTTAAACAATGATGCCCCTTGAGCATTTTAATCAACTCACTTTAGTTTATTGATCAGTCTGAATACAATTTCTTTCATCCTTAAATATAGCAAACAGGACTATTCAATGGTAGTCAACTAGGGAAGATATGTCGGGCATGGGCTATCGTATCATTGAGGCTAGCAAATAGGACTTTGACGTCAGAGGTAATATGTGTCATATTGATTCAGTTGGTGATGTGAGGTTACCAGACAACAGATTCAGATTGATATTTTCGAATTAAAGCCTTCATTATAAAAAGTTAAATTGATCAAATCAAGTTACGTGTTCAGCCACCTTTATCAGTTCGTGTAAAAATAATAGATTATTTACCGAATGGATGAGAGAAAAAGACTGCTTCAAATGCAGACATGTGAGATGGAAAAAGTACACACTGGTAACGGAAATTTTAATCATAGGACGAGGTCAAATTGCCACTTCCTCTGGTATACGTTTTCTGTCCCACATGGCCACATATGATGGGGTGTTATGCGTTTGAAGGATACAATATAAATATACACAAAAGAACCACAAAAAGTCAACAAAAACAAACATAACAAATCATCTGCTGCCTGTGATCGGTGCAAATTACGTATGTCAGATAGCATGCATTGTGTTATGTTTGCTATCAGAAAACAAATAAAAGGTTAGTCAAATATATTGAAGCAACTGTATCTCATCGTACCCATTATATGTAATAACATTAGCAATACGTTTGAAATTACAGATAGTTACTTATTTCTGTATCTTAAGAGAATCGACTGGAATATATTATTATAAAACTATAATGTTTCACCATTCCATCTCGATTTTATATAAACTTATTGCATAGTTTAAGTTAATTTGAAATCGCATTTGGAAATTGCTCTAAACATTTAAATTTTTATAATAGAGAAAACAAAATCAGTAGTCATCCAAATATTGTTTATTATCAAACTCTGTACATGATTCATAAACAATATTTGTTTCTACATAAAAGCCCTCACTAGTGTATTTCTAGCTCGTGCATGTAACACTTTTTGATATATTATTTGCAGATATATTTCACATTATAAACGATATAAGGGTCTGAATAATGTGGGACTTGTTGGATTTATGATTGTATCGAATCTACTAGATGAAATATATATATTTAAAAATGAATTTCCTGTTGTGACCTTTTCGCAATAATAACAAAAGAGTAATCAGCATAGCTTTGTGTCAGCTAATTGGCTGTCAAGCATTCACAATGGCTGACTAAAACGGCAGCGACTTTGCTATGAAAATGTAATAATCTTGTGTTGAAAGACACTGTTTTATGTTAAATATTAAGTTTTGATGGTTGATAAGTTTAGTTACATGTTTTGAAGAATAGTGAAACAAACTTTAACCTAACATTGTAAAATTATAAATCAAGATGAGGTGCACATGCTATACCATTGATAAAATCGTTGCTTATTGACTAAGCATTGTTCTCATTATACAGCTATTAGCACTCACACGTTACCATAACTACAGTCCCTAAAATACTGCATCGTAGCGTTGAGTAGGACAAGATAAGCACATATTACAATAGATGGCGGTTGTGAAGTCAACATATTTAAATATCGAATTAGGCCCACACGATAATTGTACTTCATACACATATTACTGCAGGTAAATCTTCCTAGGGTCACGTTAAAACATTACATACATGTACACTGCATAATGGTGAGGCTAGTTGAACAGTTTAGTCATTCCTAACCTGAGAACTGCGTCATGTTAAACACTATTCAGCTGAAATCACATAGACATGCACATTGCACTGATTCCACTACCAGTTGACATAGCGATAAACACCATGTCCATGGATGAGGATCCCATCATATTTTATTTCGAGAAAACGCTTTATGGGTATGGTTTACGAAACCTGATTAAACATGCTCTACTTGTTTTAACTGGTCCAAAATTGATGAACAGCAGCAGTCGGCCCTTTTTATGTGTTCCATTTCCATTTATTTTCGTTTTTATATCCGATTAAGGTTCAAACACATTGTCTATCTGGGCGGTCTGTCCATGACAGTGGGTTAGTTGTTAGTTCGTTAGTGGTTAGTGAGAGAGAGAAGAGGTGCAGTGGCCTTACATCTACCCATTGAGACCTTAAGAACTCACTCTGGGTTGGAGCCGGTACCGAGCTACGAAACCTGTACATACCAGCGTAACCACTGCGCAACCGAGGCCGGTGATGTATTTCAAAGTGCTCATGTCTCGACAATCAGACAATCGTGTACAGCAGCATGGAGATGGTGGGCAATGTATCCAAGGGATGCGAGTTGAGAATGCATCTGATGATTTTAGTTGGTAGTATGTATTGTGAACTACCCTTACTAAACATTATTTCAATCATTCGTTCACCCATCCATCCATCCATCCATCCGTACACTCACTAATTGATATATTTGTTTGTAATTAGTTGTTAGGTCTTAGTAGATGGTAATAGTTGTATAATAACTACTGGGGAACAATTTGCTCAATAATATGACCGACATATGGTCGGTGACTTGATTTATTATTTTATACAATTATTTACAATTTGCAGTTATATTTTATTTTGAAAACATGTTGACTAAACTTTCCAACAATTTTAACCTAACATTTGACAAAAAGTTGCATTTCGTAAGTCAAACTAGAAATATTGGTAGATTTTCATTCTGAAATTACCGTCCTGTTAATCAATCATTTTGAATATTTGTGAACCCAATATCCGACAACATTACAAACAGTTTTTATGAATGCATTGACGCCATAAATATCACTGCTGCGGTTCTGCTGATATACATGTTGGATGATGAACTGGTGGCCATTTTGAAACACAACCGCCATCTTGTTTGAATGAATGAATGAATGAATGAATGAATGTTTAACAACACCCCAGCACGAAAAATACATCGGCTATTGGGTGTCAAATTATGGTAATGCAAATAAATAAAGTGATGATCAACATCAATATAAAAATTCAAGACTTAAACAAAAACAGTGTAAAGAACTGTGCAAAAACACAAATATCACAGAATTTTACGGATACTGAATTTTACTCAAAACTTCAATTTTGTGCTGTATTGACCATTCTCAAAGAGAATGTTACACCCCTGCACCACGGTGAGGTTACAGCACACGCAGGGGCCATCTTGTTTGAACCAAACTTAGAAAAATTCATATTATATTTTGATGAACTCTACACACGGTAGATTAATTTCTGCCATAGTGACACATGTTAAATACTGAAGAAAAACAATTGAGTTGGATTAAACGAGAGCTAGAAATGGATTAATAGAAGTTAATCGCCAGCAGCTGCTGTTAGAGTATTCCTTGGCATAATTTGTCACGTGATCAGAACGGTCGTTATGTGTTTTGTGTTCACTAACTATCATCTGGTATTTGTCCTCCATTGCTAATTTAATTGGTTGTAACTAATGCTTTTTACTGTGATTTGTTTATTCGGCAATTCGTTATACAATGTTATACATTTTTCATTTTTGAGAGATATCACTGGTTAAAGAAACAACAGAAGTGGTTGTGTTCATCATTGAGACCATTTATCTTGCCAAATAATATATACACTGCCTTTATGAAAACGAAACTGGCGATATCAGCGTGATCAATTCATTCGATGGAGATGGAAATACAATGAACAAAACAAGTTTATCCCACATTAGGGGATCACTTTAAAAAAAAAAAATCTGATATTTAAAAAAATGTATAAACATAATAATAGGTAGTCATGTGGCCTTCCGCACGTGCAATTCATGATTTGCATGAACTTGACTAAGCACGTGCACCATCTCAGATGGGCTATGTGAAAAGTGAAACCATCGCCTATGCAACACAGGCTTTACAATTCAGATCCTACTAATTAAGAGGTTTATCATTTAGGCGACTTACCTGTGCTATAGGCACTAATCGCTGTTTTCGTACCTACATCGTGCATCACGCATGTGTGTGTGTGTGTGTGTGTGTGTGTGTGTGTGTGTGTGTGTCTGTGTGTGTGTGTGTTTGTGTGTGCGCGCGCGTGTGTGTGTGTGTGTGTGTGTGTGTGTGTGTGTGTGACCTTTCTACGATGGCCGGTTGTCAGCTGGTGTCTTAATCTGGTTTTACATACCACATTAAGGCATGCCTGTAGTACCTTACATGCAGATATATCGTTCTGGTCTTACTATGGATCCCATATGTAATTGTGGACATTACTCCGAAAGCACACATCATTATTTCCTTGAATGTCAATCTTATAACCAGCAAAGAAAAAACTATTTTAACATCTCTAAACATTTTCAATAAATTGATCTTCAATTGATATTAAACGGTCGAGTGTGTATGTATGTATGTATGTATATATGTATGCGTGTGTATGTGCGTGTCTCTATGCATGTGTGTGTGTGTGTGTGTGTGTGTGTGTGTGTGTGTGTGTGTGTGTGTCAATATAAAGCTGGTGTCTTCCGGGCATAGTGTTGTTTACACCTTAGACTTGTCTGCTCTAGTAACAGATACGTACATGTACATTGTGGTGGCGCCCATCCAGATTGACATTCACAGCGTGTATCCTCTTTGTCACAAATACTTCCTGCTTTGCAATGACGACATGTGTTATTGCAATATTGGCCCCCATATTCAGCAGCACACACTGAAAATAATTGTTAGAAGTCGCAGATTATTACGTTTATGTGCAGTATACATTGAACAGAAATTTTTAAGAGGATACAATGTATCACCATTCCATCTAGATGTTACACATTTGAGAAGACAGTGATATACGTCTCAATAAAAAATGTGTGTGTCCATGAGTGAACATGGAAATAAAAAAATATATTTATTGAGATGTATGACAATGTCTTCTCAAATTCGTATTTGGATAATTGTTCCACAAATTTACATGTTTACCCACAATATCGGTGAACAATGTCATTATAACTCAAAGTGCATCCAGGCAGATATATTATCGACACACATGGTGCATGGTTCATTGTTTAAACAACTGTATACCAAATCGACATCACAATACAAGGTAGATATAGCTGACTGGCCTCATCTCTTGCATTGCTTGTTCATCGTTTGCAATATTGTTTTAGATATTACTGACATCACCTGCTTTATATATTATAAACGGGCTTGTTTTACCTGAATTGAATGTGGATATTGATTATATATTTATTATCGTATCTTATCTGCCACAAGACATATTAATAACTGTGTATTCTACAGTGTGGCCATTTTGAAATACAACATATCTGAAGTAACGCTTTAATAACCTTGTTTCAGTTTGTATGCCACTTAGCAATTTATCCCATCAATAGAATTGACTACTGTATAATACTTTATTTTTGCGTGGAATTTATGTTCGCGTTTTTCGCGTGTGAATGAAATTCGCGAAAATATATTCTACGTGAAAATAAAGGCCGACTAAAAAAATATAGTCTCGTTCAACTATAACTCATTAGTTTCTAATTATCGAGGCTAATAGTAACAATGCAATGTCCCTCCTGTCACGGACAAAAACAACACAAAACACAAAATCTGCTTAAAACTTTAAATCAAGAACACGATGCAAAGTACATACATGATAATAAAACAATACTAACATTAAAAAGCTTTATGCCGCAAGTGCTAGCGATCAGTTAATCAGATAGTGACTACACGTGTTGAACGACGATGGCTACACATGTTAAAATGTAAGTCGTAAGTCAACTTATACTTTCTCCACTGAGGATTCTGAACCGCTATCCTCCTGTTCTTCCATCTGGCACACTATTTCAGCCGAGTAGTATTTTGACGGCAATTTATTACTAGTATTGTTACCAATCAAACTCAGTTACTGAGCACTAGTAGCTTGTGCCTTCAAATTTCGTTTCGTTTTGTTTTCGGTTTCGGTTTTTACAACAATTATGAGGATTAAGGAAAAACTACGGTCAGCACCTTCTCTAAGCTTGTAAACAATAAAAGTCTTAGATCTCTACTGTGTACAGTAGGCCTACTCGTGTGTGCAAATTATGGGGTTTGTTCTACAGATTAGCCTCACGACCGGTTTCAAATCAAAATTATTGATATCAGTACTACTACTTCTATTTTTTTTCTTTTTCTTTTCTGGTTTTTTTTTTTAGGGGTTGGGGGATTCGCGAAAATAAATGTTCGCGAATTGACTCATTTTCATTAAATCGCGAAAATAAAGTATTATACAGTATTTGAAATGAAAATGTTTGCCAATTAATGCGCAAAACTAATGAAACGTTTATAACTGTTTAATATTCATATATATTGCGGGAAATATGAAAAATGCATAGAGGCTATTTCACGATAATATATCTTTAAATACGATTTCTATGGTCAACTCGTGATTGGTGAAAACCATATTTTCACGATTTGCGCAAAGACACAATGGATTTAACAAAACATGTTTTGTAATCAAACAACAACAGCAGCAAAAACAACAAAAAACTCAATATTGAAAACACGTGACGCCAATATATAATTATGTTTATGCAATTATATGTATGTGCTGCCTATCAGTGTATTCCATGATCAACGGTTAACAAATTTATATAAGTCAATTTGACTATTGGACAATATATTTGGCAATTATTGACAGAACTAGCGAAACTTGTTTTACTGTTTAATATCCAAATATATTGGTGAGAAATATGAAAAATACATAGATGTTTACGGTCTGCGAACAACGAGCAAACATATAGTTCTGGCACATCACTAGCTGACATAAAATCGTATTCGACAAAAATGCCACGGATTCAACGAAAACAAAAACAAGCAAGTTATTTGATAAAGAAGCAACAACAACAATCGAAAACACACGATCCCATTGTGTATATATGTGCAATGTTTTGGAGAAACGAGGGGAACTTTTCCAGAAAATTTACTTGACTACGGGACTATGGACTTTGTAACAGAAAATTCCAATGAAAATTAGCCTTACTAAATAACAGTTAAACTAATAAAACAGATTAAACCGCTGTAAAAATGTACCTAACAAAACGATCGCTGAAATTAAAGAGACATTCCTGAGTTTGCTGCATTGTAATAAGTTTCCGACTAATACAATATTTCTACGATTAAACTTCCATATTAAATATATTATTCTGTATACAATGTCAGTGGCTGTATATTTAATGTCCTTCTGGTCGTCTTAATATTTGTAAAAAGCCCAAACTGGATATTGTCTTCAAATAATTTCGTACATATTTTAGGAAATAAAGTGAAATTTAACCTAGAACAAATATTAGAACGATCAGAAACACGTTTAATATACAGACACTAATATTTTATGCAGAAAAATATATTTGATATGTAATTACAATCGTTAAAAAGTCTCCATACGTCGATAACATCTTAAAAATTGCAGCAAACTCAGGAATGTCCCTTTAAAGCAACAAACACAGCAAAGCTTGAATGTCTGTTACAGACAACGACAGGACAATGTCATAAAAATTTGGTTTCATACACAATTAGTTTGAGATATTTTACTCTCATTGCACTTCATATCCACTGTTTAAATTAGTTTTTAATTCGAACAGTTATTAGATAGAACGTCTTGTGCAGACTGTTTGAAGTATTCCAGTTGTGAAAAGTGTGGGAAGTAATTGAAGCATGAACTTGTTCCATCTACGAACACGTCCTGTAGTAAAAACGTAAATTGTTTCGATATTTGCACCATATCTTAAATTCAATGGCAATATGGCTTTATGACTTTTCATCGAATATCACTTCTGTGGCTTTTGTAGAGCTATATTCTTATAGCCATATATATATATATATATATATATATATATATATATATATATATATATATATATATATATATATATATATATATGTGTGTGTGTGTGTGTGTGTGTCTGTGTGTGTCAACATTATGTATACATTGTTGTCCACTTTAAATGGTCAGTGCAGAGTAAGACTTTCATTTCAGGTTGGTATTTATACGGAACAATTTGATATCTGACATGGATCTATAGTACCGTTTTGGTGTAAACTTGTGGTGAGTTTAGCATTGTAATATCGTAATTATTACATTATTGTTTTTTCATTGTTCCTACCAACAAAGTTTATATGATGAGTACGATAAATTTTGTATCTACTATGCACGTTTTATGCCCTGCACGTGGACCAGGTCAGTTCTGCCAGTGTGTGAGATGGCTGCCCACACCATGACACTACCCCCGCCGAATCTGTCCACTTCTTGCACGCAGTTTGCCGCATAACGTTCACCACGACGCCTATACACGCGACATCTTCCATCATGACGTCGGAGCAGAAATCGGGACTCGTCACTGAACCACACCTGTCTCCATCGCAGTTGAGGCCATTGTCGATGAATCTGGCACCACTGCAGTCGGAGTCGACGGTGTTGTGGTGTTAAGATGACACCTCGAACTGGACGTCTGGCACGAATTCCTACCTCACGTAGGCGGTTCCGTACGGTCTGGTCGGATATCCTGCGCAAACCTGGTATTGCTGCGGCTGTGGAGGTGGCAGTAGTCAATCGTTCCCAAAGGTGGCGTACCCGGATGTAGCGGTCCTGCCCGGGGGTAGTGACCCGTGGTCGACCGGATCTAGGGAGGTCGTGTTGATCCATGTTGCTGGTAACGGTCCCACAGTCTGGAGATGGTGCTTGGGTACACATGGAATGCCCTGGCAACGGCCGTTCTGGATTCGCCTGCGTCTAGTCGGCCGATGGCATTGTTTCTCTGCGGTTCACTGAGACGTGGCATGTCCTGGATTGTCAACTGTCGGCCAGATACAGAGGCCAGGCAAGCGAACACCCTGCACTTTTATACTGTCGGTGTTCATGTTGCACGTGCAGACAACGCACGTGCAGTGGTGACATGGTTTGCACGTGGCTGCGTTTTTGCGAATATTCACATTTTGGAACTTTATTGTACAGTACCTGCGTTTTATCGAATGTAACCGTGGGAATGTGTTTGGGACATGCAATGACCTTATATTCACAAAGCATGAACCGGTAGGAAACATAAAATCGGAGTTATAACCCATTTGTACCCTTTTGCGTTTCTTTTTTTGAAGAGTATATAATAAATGTACCCCAATTAAAACCAGACATTACATTTTGGGATTTAATACTCACATGGCGGCCATCTTGGAATTATTGTAATGTGGTTAATTTAAACATCACAGATGTATCAAATATTAATTATCTGATACAAAAGAATGCAATAGCCTATAATATTATAAATGTACCCGATATCAAAGCCTGTCTATTATATTTTTGTCTTTTTGTATATATTTGGCGGCCATCTTGAATTTTTAAAGATGAGTAATCAAAAGATCAGATGGCAACATTTATTTTTGGATTCAGCGCACAAGAATTATGTAAAATTAAATGACTTTTCATTTTTTAAATACAAAATACCATAACGTTTGTTATTAAGCATGTTTTATTAATATGGTCAAATCTACTACAAAAAGGTACACAATGATACATTTAGAAACTGGAAATAAACAATGTTCCACTCATTATTCTTAATTAAAATTTTACTATGTTACTTAGGTGGGTCCAACGTTTGAAAAAAACTCCATCACTTTAACAAGTGTGCAATTTGTGTTGGGTCAAGTCGTAGATTGACTGGCCTAGCAGGTCTATTTATCAACACACCTAAACACATCCCATAGTTTCCACATGCATCAGACAGTTGCCCCGTACACGTGCGTGGGGTGTCATTCTCGATTTTGACAATTTCCAGGAAGGTCCATTAATCACTGTCAATCTTCTTCTGTTGATCATACAGTAGGTATTGTTTTGTTTTTAGTTGTTTCTTTGTTTCTTTTCTTTTTTCTTTATTTTTTTTTAAATTGCGATTTACTGATAAAACAAACATCAACCTTCAAATTTCACTTTTGACCCCAGGCGTCTTTCAACATATTTGGTGGTCATAAAACCTAGTGTAATATTGATCTAACGGTTGTAATGTTTGCCCAATTAATTCACTATTATCATATAACCATTCCCCACAGCTAATATACCTTACAATTTTGGAAATTATAAATTCTTATTAGAGTTCCCATACTTTTTTGAAGTGTATATACATATATATATATATATATATATATATATATATATATATATATATATATATATATATATATATATATATATATACACATATAAAAGTATATTTGATGATAATGTGAACTCTGAAGGATACTTACTGTCACAAGCTGTACCAGTCCACCCGTCTGGACATCCTGATGGACAATGTCCCGTTCGCTTGTCGCACACTTCAGTTTTGTATTTACAGTTACACCTCTTGTCACAGCGGTCACCATAAGAATAATCTGCACACACTATATTTAATAATTAAAAAACGGTTTAGACACAAGAACAAAATAAAACAAAAAATAAATTAAAAAATACGTTCTTTGAATGTAAATACAATTTTGTATAAAACTACAAATTTGTCTAAAATATAACTTAGCACACAATAAATATGTCAAAATGACAATACAGATCAAGTTCTTTACAAATGTGAGTGTTCAGGATTCCATGCATCAAAAATTAACTATATTCATGGAAATTAAAGACATTAACTCAATACTGGCACATGTTATTTTTAATATAGACATAAATTGCTGTTAAAATCTAATTTCAGGTTGCCTAGATATATTACCATATTTGAGAGCAATTGTATATCGCAAGTCAAATGCCATGCAAAGGAAATTATTCAAATTTTTACAGTATGAATTATAGACCAAAACCAACATTTCCTCAGTGCTAACTTTGATTCAAACTCCATTCAGAGGCATGTACAGTAATTGTTGTCAAGGTCAAGGTCATTGTGAACGTGTATGGTCAAGTGACGGCTAATTAATCAATCAGTATAGTTTAATTACATTAAATAACAAAATCATAATATGTTTTTATTAGGCACTATTATGTTTATAGGGTGTATACTACCAAATCAAATCCCATAGACGACAATGTGACTAAAACTCATACCTAAAGCTATCAATCTATATAAACACCACATATATAAATGCTACCACCCTTCATCCTTAAAGTGAATAAGAACAAAATTGGCGGGTGAAGCTGCTCATTTCAGAGACAACAGGTAGCGTCTATGACTACCCAAGTTCCGCACAAAATTTGAGTACTCTTTATACAGGTACCTCTCACATGTTTTTAAATAATGCCTATATGATGATTAACGTATGATTATTTCGTCATTAAGTACGTCTACTATCGATAATGTAGCAATGTGTCTTTTATATGTATGTGTCCATACACTGGTTGCACTAAGTAAAACCATTTACCGTAATAGTACAATGAATCAATAATCATGTTAGTATTGGAAGTTTCTACCGTTCTCAGTGATCTCTACATTAGTGGCACCCCCACCTCCAACACTAGCTGCAGTGTACTCAAACGTTACTATACTATTATATCTCATAATGGAATAACGCTAGAGGACATTCGAACTATTCTCGTTCACCTGTATTCACTGGCCTGCAGGGCGGCACATCGTTGTTTATACTTATTTTAGTGTTAATATCCATTTATGGTTCAAACACACATCACAGCTATCTGGACCGTCTGTCCAGGACAGTGGGTTATTGGCTAGTGAGAGAGAAGTCTGTGTAGTGGCTTGCACCTTACCCATTGAGTCGTTAAACTAGTTCTGTGTGAGAGTCGGTACCGGGATGCGAACCCAGTACGTACCAGCCCTATGTCTAATGACTTTACAACTTGATTTTGACTTGGGTATTCTCGTGTCACCATTGTTGTCAAACATGGAGGTGGGTACAGGTGCCAGTTCGTACTTCAGAACATTCTCTAAATCAATATCCCTCACTTTCTGTAGAACCTAAGACCCTGGAATATACTAGTGTGATGTCATATACAGGCACTTGACCAACTTTGATCTGCTTTCTGGGTGCTGCCATGGTGATTACCTGCTTTGTCAGGGGCTTGTGAAAACTGCCAGGCCAACTCTCTTCATATTCTCTCATCTGTTGTTTGCCTATCACAACTGAGTTATCAGCATTTACACTATCTGGAGCAATCTTACCACTCACAATGTTGATGAGACCTTTTGGAAGACTGTCTGGTTGGAGAGGATCGATGCACACAGCTAGCTTTTCTAGTATGTGTTGTCTATCAGCCACATCAGTTTGTTTCATATATGACATTTCTTCCTTGTGAGCTGTCACAGTAATATGGTCATCACCTTCTCGTATTGCTGCTATATCCTTAGTCAGCCGACTACGGATATCAAGACCAAAAGCCCATCTTTTCAGAGGTGTTGGTTTCAGCGTGATACTTTGATGCCACCAGGTCCATGACCGTACCACATGAAAGTTGACTATATACATGTCTCCTCCAGGAGAGCCATCAAGTTGTCTGTAACCAAATCTTCCCTTCACCCACGTGTTCTTCCACCCACATCCTCAGCTACCAAATGCCATAGTCTCCGTATGTTTCACCAGGTTCAAGAATGGAAATGACACAAACGGGATCCACTTGAATGGGGTTGGAAAATATCTCATGGGAGGATGATCCCCATACATTCAGACTTGGCCACAACACCAGAGTCTCTTCTTAAACTTGTGAGGTGTTCTTGCAAAGGGGGTTGTGCCAACAAGCGCTGCAGTTGTCGCAGTATTGGTTTGCCTTGCATGATGACATGCAATGAGTTTAGAGGCATTTGTGCAAATAGTGATAAACTGATGGAAGATTGATTGGTATTTGACTTTGTAATATAATGAAATGAAAAAATACCACACTGGGACACTTGAATATGTTTATTTTATTCTAAGGACTATTGTTCTACAGTAAATGCAGTTTTTAATATACGTCACTTGCCACCACATAATCTCTGAGAATCTGACATTGAAATCATCACTTGCCACCACTAAATCTCTGAGTATCTGACATTGAAATCACCAACTTGCTTCACTAAATCTCTCACGCATCTGATGCAGTAAGATATTATTGATAAGACATTAGAATAACAACTATATCAATTAAGTCACGTAAAAAAAAAGTTAGGAATAGCCAATGGTATTATAAATGTACCCTAATACATGTAACTGTTTCTTCCTTTGATAGATGCATGGCGGCCATCACGAAAGTATTATAATCAGATTACCACATCATATCAGTATTAAGCGTGAAATCTTTCACATATAGATTAAACAGTAATGATCACTAATATAATAAATGTACCCCAATTAAAACCAGACATTACATTTTGGGATTTAATACTCACATGGCGGCCATCTTGGAATTATTGTAATGTGGTTAATTTAAACATCACAGATGTATCAAATATTAATTATCTGATACAAAAGAATGCAATAGCCTATAATATTATAAATGTACCCGATATAAAAGCCTGGCTATTATATTTTTGTCTTTTTGTATATATTTGGTGGCCATCTTGAATTTTTAAAGATGAATAATCAAAAGATCAGATGGCAACATTTATTTTTGGATTCAGCGCACAAGAATTATGTAAAATTAAATGACTTTTCATTTTTTAAATACCAAATACCATAACGTTTGTTATTAAGCATGTTTTATTAATATGGTCAAATCTACTACAAAAAGGTACACAATGATACATTTAGAAACTGGAAATAAACAATGTTCCACTCATTATTCTTAATTAAAATTTTACTATGTTACTTAGGTGGGTCCAACGTTTAAAAAAAAACCCATCACTTTAACAAGTGTGCAATTTGTGTTGGGTCAAGTCGTAGATTGACTGGCCTAGCAGGTCTATTTATCAACACACCTAAACACATCCCATAGTTTCCACATGCATCAGACAGTTGCCCCGTACACGTGCGTGAGGTGTCATTCTCGATTTTGACAATTTCCAGGAAGGTCCATTAATCACTGTCAATCTTCTTCTGTTGATCATACAGTAGGTATTGTTTTGTTTTGAGTTGTTTCTTTGTTTCTTTTCTTTTTTCTTAATTTTTTTTTTAAATTGCGATTTACTGATAAAACAAACATCAACCTTCAAATTTCACTTTTGACCCCAGGCGTCTTTCAACATATTTGGTGGTCATAAAACCTAGTGTAATATTGATCTAACGGTTGTAATGTTTGCCCAATTAATTCACTATTATCATATAACCATTCCCCACAGCTAATATACCTTACAATTTTGGAAATTATAAATTCTTATTAGAGTTCCCATACTTTTTTGAAGTGTATATACATATATATATATATATCGTTAAAAAGTGTATGTTTTTCTCTACATGACAGGCTTGTTTCGTGAGAGAGTTGAATTATTGCTCTCACTCATCAGATGTAGATTTAATTACACCGTCAACGGAAAGCTGATGACGTAATGGACTCTGTGACGTCGAGGTTACGTCACTATGCAGGTCTATAATAGGTGATGTGTGGTATGCGCACAGAAGGTATTTGCGTCTGTGTCGACATGCTGATACGAGTTCATTCTTGGAGTTTAGTGTGCTGGTTTCAGGTTTATACATTATGAACAGTTTTTCCTTCAGGCAGAGGTTACATCTTTTGCTCGCTGGAGAGTATGATTTTGCTTTGGATAAAATTTTCCACTTAATGGTGTATGGGGTGAATCTATCCTTCAGTGTCCAAATGTACTGACTTAGCGCTGTTGCGTTCTTCTGTGTTGCGTTTTGAAAACTGCTCGTGTGCGCAGTATATCTCGTCTTAAATGTGTTCTCGGTCAAACCAACGTATGTTTCTTGCTTGTTGTTATCGAGTGTATTAACGGTAGCTTGATATATTACTCCTTTCTGCAAGCATTTGCCCTCAAGTGGACATTCAGCTCTTCGTCTACAGTTGCATTCTCTGGGGGGAACGGCGTCTTTGTCTCTGTGTTGTTGAAGTAGAGTTTTGTTATGCGCTGAAATTATTTTCCCAACATTAGGCATGCAGCTATAGCTAATTTTAACGGTGTTTCGATTTATAATTTTGTGGAGAGGGTTGCTTTTGGGAAAGCACTCATCGAGTAATCTGAGGAACTGGTGACCTACGTTGGTTTTCATGTTGGAGCTATATGGTGGGTTGTACCAGGTGATGTTTTCTATTGCGGTTGTTTCTGCGTCTGTTGTTTTCTGCTGTTGGGGTGTATTTGAGGTTATAGTTATATCCGCTCTTGAGTAAGGCTTCCTTATATGGGCGTTTCGCTTCTTCAAAGATGCACTCATTCGAAGATATATCAGAAAGCCTTTTATTTATTGTTTTTGGTATACTGCGGATGATATTTGGAGGGTGGTTGCTCTTGTTGTGTATGTATAAAGGTGTGTTGTTTGGTTTCATATAGGGTTTGACTGAGCTCTTTTCAAGATCTAGAGTTACGTCTAAGTAATCTACAGATTTTTTGTTGGCGACTATGGTGATCTTGAGTTTATGGTTTGCAAATATTCTGCAAATATCTTTTTTGATTATCTCTATGGTTCTCGGTGACTCATTGAATGCAGCTAGGCCATCGTCGCGATATAGTCCTATATTGTTGCCGTATTTGGCTTGTAGTTCTGAAAGAAGAAAGAGCCCGACTATTTCGCAAATTTCTGCTCCATCGTAACTACCCATAGTTACATCAAACCGTGATTGTTTGCCTCTTTTGCACCATGCCTTGCTGTTGTTAAATAGCAGTGAATTTCTTGCTTGTAATATTATTTCCATCTCATCGCTAGAAATATCATCGAATTTGGATGCGAACTGTAGGGCTTGTTTCACGAGATTTTCTGTTATGGACGGCTCCCACACGGTTGAGCACTCTATAAAATAGCGTCTTTCAACTCGAAAACGACTACTATTATATATATATATATATATATATATATATATATATATATATATATATATATATATATATACATACATATAAAAGTATATTTGATGATAATGTGAACTCTGAAGGATACTTACTGTCACAAGCTGTACCAGTCCACCCGTCTGGACATCCTGATGGACAATGTCCCGTTCGCTTGTCGCACACTTCAGTTTTGTATTTACAGTTACACCTCTTGTCACAGCGGTCACCATAAGAATAATCTGCACACACTATATTTAATAATTAAAAAACGGTTTAGACACAAGAACAAAATAAAACAAAAAATAAATTAAAAAATACGTTCTTTGAATGTAAATACAATTTTGTATAAAACTACAAATTTGTCTAAAATATAACTTAGCACACAATAAATATGTCAAAATGACAATACAGATCAAGTTCTTTACAAATGTGAGTGTTCAGGATTCCATGCATCAAAAATTAACTATATTCATGGAAATTAAAGACATTAACTCAATATTGGCACATGTTATTTTTAATATAGAAATAAATTGCCGTTAAAATCTAATTTCAGGTTGCCTAGATATATTACCATATTTGAGAGCAATTGTATATCGCAAGTCAAATGCCATGTAAAGGAAATTATTCAAATTTTTACAGTATGAATTATAGACCAAAACCAACATTTCCTCAGTGCTAACTTTGATTCAAACTCCATTCAGAGGCATGTGCAGTAATTATTGTCAAGGTCAAGGTCATTGTGAACGTGTATGGTCAAGTGACGGCTAATTAATCAATAAAAATAGTTTAATTAAATTAAATAACAAAATCATAATATGTTTTTATTAGGCACTATTATGTTCTATAGGGTGTATACTACCAAATCAAATCCCATAGACGACAATGTGACTAAAACTCATTACTAAAGCTATCAATCTATATAAACACCACATATATAAATGGGGACGGGGGGGGGGGGGGGGGGGGTTGAAGCTGCTCATTTCAGAGATAACAGGTAGCGTCTATGGCTACCGTAGTTCCGCACAAAATTTGAGTACTTGTTTTTTTACAGGTACCCCTCACATGTTTTTTAAATAATGCCTATATGATGACTAACGTATGATTATTCCGTCATTTTGAACGTCTACTCCTGTCGATCATCTAGCAATATGCCTTTTATATGTATTTGTCCATACCTTGGTTGCGCTAAGTAAAATTATTAAAACCATTTACCGTAATAATACAATGGATCAATAAACATGTTAGTATTGAAAGTTAAAAATCTAATTATCTTCTTTTTTGCTTCTACCGCTCTTAGTGACCTCTGCATTAGTGACAACCCCACCTCCAACACTAGCTGCAGTGTTCTCAAACGTTACTCTACTATTATATATCATAATGGAATAACGCTAGAGGACATTCGAGCTATTCTCGTTCACCTGTATTC
This sequence comes from Gigantopelta aegis, assembly GCF_016097555.1. Lineage (NCBI taxonomy): Eukaryota > Metazoa > Mollusca > Gastropoda > Neomphalida > Peltospiridae > Gigantopelta > Gigantopelta aegis. Next base: position 11,460,130 of record NC_054699.1, on the reverse strand, counting down.
CCTGTCCTGCAGGGCGGCACATGGTTGTTTATACTTATTTTAGTGTTAATATCCAATTATGGTTCATACGCTCTATCCTGGACACATCACAGCTATCTGGACTGTCTGTCCAGGACAGTGGGTTATTGGCTAGTGAGAGAGAAGTCTGTGTAGTGGCTTATACCTTACCCATTGCGTCGTTAAACTCGTTCTGTGTGAGAGCCGGTACCGAGATACGAACCCAGTACGTACCAACCCTATGTCTAATGACGTTACGACTACTCCACTGAGGCCGGTACATAAGTGTGCACAGCAACCATTAAAACAACAACTGCTCTCACTACTATCGATATAAAGAGCAAACGTGTAATGCACCTAGGCAGCCAACACTTCATGTTATTGTTTGTTTCAGATTAATTTAGATTATGAAAATAAGATTTATCAATAATGTCCCTCGCTCCTAAGTTTCGGATAAGACCAAACGACAGTAGCAAAAAGCGAGTGTCAGAATTTGTGATCATTATTGAACCAATTGTTTCTGTTATGAACTGTATAAATGTGCACAAATAGTGCTCTTTTGTTGTTTTTTTGCTTTTTTTTCTGGAGGGACAATGATGCTTGTTGAACAGTCTATAGCTGACAATAATTCTTATGATCAGATTTATGTTTTAAGCAGCCACTGTGTTGTGTTCAGTGTTTTTATTTGCTGCGAGCAAAATTATAATTGCAAACAGTCAAACACTCACAATAATTATTGTGATCCGATTTATATTTTGGGCAGCCATTTTGTTGTCATTCGGGGGATAATTCAAGGTATGTTTGGGTAGTTACGCTTATAAATATTATTTTAAAGAGATATCAACAATTTATAACGTTTTGTGTTATATTATATGTAGGGTAATCGTTTATGCTTAAATTAGACGTAATTACTATAGGACGGAAATGAAGGAAATGTTTCATTTAACAACGCACTCAACATATTTTATTTACGGTTATATAGCGTCAGACATATGGTTAGGGACCACACAAATATGAAGAGAGGAAACCCGTTGTCGCCACTTCATAGGCCATGTTTTCGATTAGCAGAAAGGACTCTTTTTATACGCATCATCCCACAGACAGGATAGCACATACCACGGCCTTTGCTACACCAGTTGTGAAGTACTGGCTGGAACGAGAAATAGCCCAATTGGCCAACCGACGGGAATCGATCCTAGATCGATCGCGCATCAGGCGAGCGCTGTACCACTGAGCTACGTCCCGCCCCAATTAGTATAGATTCTCAAAACGTAAAATGTACTAAATTGTTAGGTAAAGTTGAATATTGAGCTGCTATAGAATGTTGAGTGTATGAAGGAATGTTTTATTTAACAAATCAACGCTTTTAATTGAGGTTATATGGCGTCAGACTTATGGTTAAGATCACACAAACAATGAGAGAGGAAACCCTCTACCGCAATGGGCTACTCTTTCAATTTGTAAATGGTATATAATGGAACTCGTGTGTTATTCTCTATATATACCACGGTCTTTGTTACATAGGTGTCTGGCTCATTGACTGGTATCGATCGTAGACCGACCACGCATCAGCCTATCGCTATAGATACCACTGAGCTATGACATTGTGCAGCCCCCTGTATAACTTGGAATTCAGACTATAACGTGTAAAGTAGTGAATCCAGTATTCCAAACCTGACTTTTTTTTTTTTTTTTTTTTTTTTTTTTTTTTTACCCCAGTGCCCCCTTTCCTTTCTCTCCTTTGAATTCCATCTCATTTTTTCCCGATCTGGCAACTCCTCCTATTTTTCAACTTCTTTTGCTGTCCACCTCCACCTCCACATCTCAGTCCTTGTCTCTCCAACCGCGACAGGTGCTTGTCTCTTGTGGCTATCTGAGCCACACACCTGTTCCCCATCAGCTTTTAGCTGTGGGCTTAGTCTGACCACTTCGGGGAGTGTTCAGTAGTTACTTCTGGCATTGTTAAGAGGCAATTGTAACCACCTACTATGCACCCCTACTACCGGCGGTCGTTAGTTAGTGCCGTGGGTCAGACCAGCTTTATTAGCGGCAGAGGACGAGGATGCCAGGTGGGTGCAGGGATATACACAGAGACTGCACCCGTGGAGGAAGTTGAGACAGGTAGGCGATGGTGTGGACAGCTCAGAAGACAGAGTCGGAGGAAATTGACAGAAAGGGTCGAAACAGATTGAAATCGTGGGAGAAATTGGAAAGTTTTTTATATTAAGATAATGAGAATGATTGGCAGAGGGTGATAGATGAGAAAGATGAATGAATGTGTGAGCCAGCTTTGACGGGATTTGAACCACTGTCGTCAGCTTGATTGTCCAGCAGCTTATCCAAACCTGACTTTGTCATAAACGTTATTAGGACAATAAACTATTTTAATAACAATATATGCATTTGATTATACTGTGAATTATGGATACTCACTGTCACAGGCTGTACCAGTCCACCTATCTGGACATCCAGATAGACAAGATCCCGTTCTCTTGTCACACACTTCAGTATTGTATTTACAGTTACACCTCTTGTCACATGCATCACCATGAAAATGATCTGTGCACACTGTTTCACACTATATTTGTGAGATACCGTTTACATGCCATTTGATTGACATATTATTCATGAACATTTGAAAATTAGTCGAACGAATTACTAATTAGATAAAGCATACATTTTGTGTTGTTATTTTTATTTCAGTTTCACATCTCTTCAGTCTTATGACCCATATGCAAATTATCTGTTTTTAACGACCAATGAAATATGGGACTTATTTACAAGTGGAAGCTTGTTTGTTTTGTTTATCTGCATATTTACAGCATAAATTGGCAATTTCGTATTCTGACTTTGATATAACACGAACATGTTTTCAAAACCTTAGGTACCGGAAGTTGATCCACGTTATACTTATATATTTGTTTTTACCGTGAAACATTTTCGAAACCAATGACTAACCTAATTTTAACATATGCGGAATACTGTTATTTATGTTAAACAAATAATTTGCAAGTTTATTTTTAAAAATATATACACATTGATTTTCTGAGACACGTATTGTTGGGAAACATCTTTGTTATATGGATACACACCGCTAAAACAATTTTTTTTCCAAACAATTATTGGACTTTGTGCCCGTATTAAAAAGGGAAAATACTCGCAAAAATATGTCATTTACTACTTAGTTATATGACAAAGGATTCTTCTGCAAATGGGCACTATTAGGCCTCTGTGACTGGCTCGAAAACGTAATACGCTTATTTTACAACTTGGGCTTTTCTGATAATTTCTCTCCAGTGCTCATACAAAATGAACATGTAAAACCAAGGCAATTAGACCAATATTTAAATACTCGGCGAACATTAAATTTTAAAAATTATTGTATTCAATTACAAATTGTGGACCATCTGTCTCAAGTACAGAACATTCTAAAGTACCTACCCATAGACACCGGACCTCCATAGATATACATCTTCAATATTACTAAATTAAAAACGTGTTTATACCTATTTGGAATTATGTGGGTATAATTTCTATGAAGAACCCCTGTTGTAATCATGCCATTGCAAAATATCCATAGTACAATAATGCCACATATGGTGTCGTTTGGCGGTCTGCGTATACCGTAGAGCTAGTCATCTATTCATTCGTGATCCGTTTTCGCGACCGCATCTATGTTCGTATCCGTGTATGGGTGAAGTGAACATCTATCAATGCGTCTTGAAATACGTGAAAACACTCTTTTTCTCCCTGGATTGACAAGATGTTGTTTAAAATATTGAAACCATTGAGGTCATACCAAGCTATGATTGCACTGAAAATGTAAGATATATATATATATATATATATATATATATTATATACACACACACACACACACACACACACACACACACACACACACACACAATTAACGTATACAACACCATGACGCGTTTCTAAAATTAATGCGCAGGTTTTGGCTCTTAATCTGTACAAAGTATGACTGGATAAGATATATAATATCCGTGTCAGTGATAAATCGCTCACAGAGCGGACACGCATACGGTGCGGATCAAATGATGCTTTGCAACGTTTTTCTTATGTAAGCATATTCTCACGGACACGGACACGGACACGGACAAGGACAAGGACACGGATCACTGATGATCTCTAACTTAATAACACAGTTTTAAATTATAACGATACGCGAACTGTACGAAGGTTCGCGATAAATAGTGTGGCCAAATTACGTGTCAGTGACAGGAAGCATTATACTTCCATTTACTAAACAAAATTAGTATAGGAATCGCCAGGTTTTGATCTGCAGACAGTAGTCACCGGTGCAGATGGCAAGCAGGCATAAACGTACGACACAGGGGGCGGGTGTGGGGATGCTGGCCCCTAGTTCTGGAGCAAAACCTTAAATTTTGGCAAAAATTATAGAAATATTCGCCAAAATTAGATAACATGATACCTTTTTACCATGTATTTCCATCATTCTTTCCTCAAAGTCAGTTGTAATTCATGTAACAAAATGCAGTAATTTGTTTGCAACTATATAGCTATTTGGTAGCAATGCTAATATGAATAAATGTTATATTCAGATTCGGGCATGCTCGTTTAAAGAAACATTCCTGAGTTGGCTGCAATTTTAAAGATGTTATCGACTAACAGACTTTTTAACGATTGTAATTAGATATGAAATATATTTTTCTGCATAAAATATTAGTGGCTGTATATTAAACGTGTTTCTGATCGCTATGCTATTGGTACTAGGTTAAATTTCATTTTATTTCCTAAAATATAATTTGTTTTCGTACGTACAAAATTAATTGAAGACAAAATCCAGTTTGGGTTTGTTACAAATATTAAGATGACCAGAAACACATTGAATATACAGACACTAGTATTCTAAACACAAAAATATATTTAATATGTCAGTTTAATCGTAGAAATATTTTATTAATCGGAAGCATCTTACAATGCAACAAACTCAGGAATGTCCCTTTAATTCGCGCAAAACCCAGCCTGCCGTCCAACAAAAAATGAGAGCCCGTATGCCTATCCAAGCCGAAACCTGGTTGACAATCGGAACTGGCAAGCAGAAGCCCGGTTGACACGTGAGTTATTTGCTGTTGTGATATAATACTTACTAATAAGTATATTGATGTGTTGTTTAAATTACCTACCAAATATCTGTACTTCACACAGGGTAAAATATTCCTCTCTTGGAACCTGAAACTTCACCACTCGTCCTGTTTTATCACATGTTATATTGAATACTGTTGGTGGACTCTGACTACTCGGCCAATGGTAACAACGACTGTCATCAACAGAAACACTGAGTCCTATTAATCTGTCTTGGTCTGAAATAAATAAATAATTAAATAAAACAACTCTGACTAATTGGATTAGTTACTGGGTGATTAGTCTTAAAAAAGTAGGGGAATTCTAATACGAATTTACAGTTGCCAAAATTGTAAAGTATATTAGCTGTGGGGAATGGTTATATAAAAATAGTGAATTATTTCGGCAAACATTACAACCGGTAGTTCAGTATTACAATATGTTTTATGGCCACCAAAGATCTTGAAGGTAGTACTAAACCAAATAACTTCTAGCTGGGTCAAAGTTCGAGGTGCACCCAACTTTTGATAGAGAAGTGAACACCACAAGTCCTGTGATTGGTTATAAATGTGTTGGTTGTAAAAAATATTAGTTTCATCTGGGTAAAAAAAATTTGCAATTTTATTTCATCTAGTACCAATGTGTCAATTAGCCTTGTGCTTGAAACATGTATGGGGTACCTGTAAAAAAAAGTACTCGAATTTTGTGCGAAACTAGGGTAGTCATAGACGCTACCCGTTATCTCAGAAACGAGCAGCTTGACCCCCATTTATTTTCTGATTCACTTTAAGTATAAGGGGTGGTAGTATTTATATCCGTGGCGTTTATGTCGGCTGATACGTTGCAGGTAGGAGTTTTAGCCACATATGTTACTATTGTCGTCTATGGGATTTGATTTGGTAGTATACACCCTGAAGGAAGATTGGGGTCAGAAGTGAAATTTGAAAGTTGACGTTTCTTTATCAGTAGTGGGTGATACCGCCACTATGTGTCAGACAGTCATTCAGTCGACGAGGCATACTGCGTGTGAGTCTCCCAATGACCATTTAAGGGAGTCTGTTCCACTCCTCTTGCAGCGCCTGACGTGGAAGGCGATCTTTGACGTTGCCGCATACGTCTCCTTATCATGTCCCAGACGTGTTCAATGGGGGAAAGGTCTGGTCTCATTGTTGGTCATGGCATTCGATAGATGTTGTGCTGCTGGAGGTGAGCATTGGCGATTCGTGTACGGTGAGCACGGGCATTGTCGTCCTGAACGACAAAACGTCTACCCACACGCCTAGCAAACGGGGCGACAAAGGCTGTCAGTATGTTGTCCCGGTAGTACTGCCCAGTGACCCTTCCTTGCACAATATGTAGGGGGTTCTGTCAGTCATAGTGATATCTCCCCACACCATAGCCGATACACCGCCAAATCTGTCATGAAGTCACATTGTTACGTTGGCGTGTCATTCATTTCGTCGTCGCCAGACCCGACCACGCCTGTTAAGGAAGTCCAAAGTGAATAGGGACTCATTTGAAAACATGACACGTGACCAGCGACGGATACCCCAGTTCTGACGCTCCCTACACCATTCACGTCTGTGGGCAATGCGACGATTTGTCAAAGTAGGCACAACCCGGGGCCGTCGAGCATGAAGATGGGCTGCATGAAGACGATTTCTAATCGTCTGACCCGTAACTCGGATACCAATAGCCTGATGAAGGTTTGTAACAGTTTGATTTGCCGTTTGAGCTCGATTTTTAGAGCCTGTTTACGGATGAATTGATCCTGTACTCCTGTCGTTGCCCTGGGACGACCTGAACGGGGTCGATCGTCAACATTTGGGCTTGTTGGTACCTCTTCCATAGTCTGCCAATCACTGACTTCGAAACATTCAAGGTGTTGGCCACTTCACGCTGACTTCTGTCCGTTTGCAGCATGTCAATAGCCCGTAGAGGCTCATCACGTTGCATACGCCGCATCGCAAATTCAAACAATAAATATTACTAAAAACAAAACAATAACAACTGTATAATCAACAGAATGGAAAAGATTGACAGAAATAATGTTCCACCGTGATTAATCGAACTTCCTGGAAATTGTAAAAATCGAGAATGATACCCCACGCACGTGTACGGAGCGACTGCGTGATGCACGTGCAAACTATGGAATTTGTGTCGGTGTGTTTATCAACAGACCTGAACGTTCTTTACTAGGATGTCTGTGATCAAAACGTATGTTCGGTATAATAGTTGATATTAACATTAATATTTTAGGTTCCCCTACTTTTTTTGAAAAGTATATATACATACATTGACGATAAGATACAATACAAAGTACAACATGAAATTAACAAACTCTTTTTCCGAAAAGGAAAGAAGTTTACAAACTGATTATCCAAACAACAATACAAATTTACCCCCCCCCCCACACACACACACAAAACCCCAACCCCCCCCAACAAAAACAACAACAAACAAACAAACAACACCAACAACAGCAACAACAACAAATATAATGGGATAAGATGAACAAATAACAGGGATAACAAAAACCAGATAAACAAGTCAACCAAACAAAAACAATGAAGAATAAAACAGATTTTCAAAACAAAGCAAAGCATATACATATACACATACACATACACATACACATACGCATACATATACATATACGTATATACATATACATCGCGTCTTATTTAAAATTAGAAAAAAATCTGCATAGCGTTTCGTGACGTCACGCGTATTTAAAAATCGTCTAGCCCTCGGGTCGGACAGATTTATTTAGCCCTCAAGTCAGACAGATTTTTCTAACAGTGTGCAAAAGCTGGATAAACCTATCCAATGGGCAAAAAACGACAATATAGCGTACGCACATGACTAGTTCCACCGAGTTATGGTATAATGCAATTGTCATGACGTCATATTGATTTACGTCACACTGTTAGGACTGTTATTTTTCTCTCCAAGAGATCTCAGCGAAGTCGATATAGGTGGCATGGATACCATTTAGTATGTGGAATCTGTGTCAATAATACTTTCAAGATTTCTATCTTAAGGAAATGTAGGGGAAATCTAACGGTAATTAAAGGTAGGTGAGGAATTTATTGCAGTTATTAACAATATGGTATCGGACTTTAGGTTTTACTACACATATGTCATCTGCCATTGAAATCCATGTTAAATTGCCAAACTTCATATGAACATTGCCAATAGAACAGGTTATTGTTGGCACTAAGAACATACACCATACAACATACATTATACAAGCATTTATTTTCCCTCCAAAATTGATAACATTTCCGTCTCAGTTGTTTTGCTATATGACCGCATGTGGCTGTACTACCGGTTCGAACAGGTGGCTCAATAACCGATTCACTCCGCAATACACCCATATCCCAAAAGGTCAATGCGCAATATTACAAAATATCGAGCAGAATCCAGTCAAAAGGCTTATAATTAAAAACACATTGTTTTAATTCTTCCCCAATTCCTGGAAGTGAATATGAGAACCACAACATATCTAATTTCCAGTATCCTTAGAGCTACAATCCCCTGCTGCCGTCAGTTGATATCCAGCCCCTTCGGGCAGCTTACTAAGGACCATGTTTTGTAGTATGTCTTCAGGTTCACATCTTTACAAAAGACCACAACGTATTCCAACGTTTCTTACAGTATCCAAATTAACGTTGGATTCAATGTGTGCGAGGTACATGTACAATATGTACACAGTGCATTCGTGTCTTCTGTGAGATAAGACCTTTATGTGCGTGTGTATTGTGTAGGTATGTTCGTGTGTATTGTGTAGGTATTTATAAACTAAAAGAAATACCTCAAACAGAAACATTGGTGTTTAACAACACAAGCAATGCTTTCAAAAGTCATAATACACACGCAGTTACAGTTGCATCAGCATGTATGGAAATATACTGAGAGAAATTAAAAACTTCACAACCGTTTCATCTTGGCTAATTAACAAATATGACAGAAGAACGTGTTAAATAAGGTATATTTTATTCTATGACGTCCAAAGAAAGAATAGGAATAAAATTGAGTCAAAAATCTGTTCGATGTCCTTCCCCGTTGGTGGGCCCATTGGGCAATTTCTCGCGCCAACCAGTGCACCACGACTGGTATATCAAAGGTCGTGGTATGTACTACCCTGTCTGTGGGATGGTGCATATAAAATATCCCTTGCTCCTAATCGAAAAGAGTAGCCCATGAAGTGGCGACAGCGGGTTTCCGCTTTCAATATATGTGTGGCCCTTAACCATATGTCTGACGCCATATAACCATAAATAAAATATTTTGAGTGTGTCGTTAAATAAAGCATTTCTTTCTTTCTTTCTTTCTGTTCGATGCGCCGACAGCATTCGTCAAAACCACAAACAGTCAAAATGGTAATTGACAAGCAGGGTCGTCTAATGCAATCACAGGTTCAGTAGCGCGCATGCCCTCCATGTGTATCCACATTTGCAAGGCCATGCCTCCTCATTGACTGTCTGATGCATGTGACGACTGCAGTAGGGAGACTGCTCCATTGTTCCATTAATGAGGCACCAAGTTCCTTCAAAGTTTGTGGAGGGTTCCGGAGAGTGCACATGCGTCTTCTCAGCACATCCCAGACGTGCTCGATGGGATTCAGGTCGGGCGACCTTAAAGGCCAATCCATGGCATTGATGCCCGAGTTCCTCGGTAATCCCTAGTCAAGATGGCCGTGTGGGGTTCCTGGGCCAGCACCTGGTCGCAGTACGCAGCAGCGTCGAGGTTGCCACGGATGACTAGAAGTCGAAAACGTCCATTGCCACAGAAAGCACCCCTAACAATTACACTTCCGCCTCCAAATCTGTCAACTTCACTGAAACAACACTGAGCATGACGTTCACCACGTCGTCTCCAAACCCTCTGTCTGCCACCGGCAAATCGCAGTGTGAATCTTGATTCATCGCTAAACACGACACTATTCCGTTCCCTCTGAGTCCATCACAAATGGCGTTGTGCCCACAGCTGAAGTTGACGTCGATGAAATTGGGTCAAAATGGGTCCAACATATGGGCGTCGTGCGTGGAGGCGAACGGTTCGCAGACGATTTCGGATCGTTTGCGCGGACACCCGACATCTGAAAATGTCATTACGTGTTGCTGTAGCTGTCATAAAACGGTTGCGGAGGTGGTGTAACACAATATGACGGTCACCTGCCTATGGCATCACACGTGGTCTACCCGGTCGTGGGCGATCAGTTGTGGTGTCCGTTTGTTGTACTCGTGTCCGCAGATCATACATTGCCCGTCGACTGCAATCCAACGCCCTTGCAACATCAGCTACTGACATTCCCGAGTGCAACATGCAGACGGCACATTCACACTGCACATTTGTGAGGCGTGGCATCGAAACAGGTCATAACAAATATCGTTTTAATGTGTTTTGTTCGTTGTGCCAGACTACTGTGAGCGAGGTAACGATGAAAATACGTGTGCTGTTGCAGTCAGGTGACCAGCGGCACGTGCAAAACCACTTTTGCCTCAGTGGTGCTGTGCACATGCTATGGGTCGGGCCACGTGGGCTGCGATGGGCTTCAAATGGAGTGTAGACATTGTCATTACAATATTTATTCCTACAAATACCTGCTTTCAACACTCATTGACGTTATTGAAATTTTAGATTGTGAAGTTTCTAATTCGACTCAGTATATTAATTAATATGTTTCACAGATGCATGCTGAAACTATCATAATAAAAGCCTACACAGGGCTCTAAGTTTCTTACCATCTTGTTGCATATGTGTTTATCTAAATTTAGTTAACGATTTTGTCAGTGCTATCTTGGAACATACAAGGACTTGGTTCCAAGGCTATTGGCGGAATAGCAATATTCAATGACTTTGAGCGTATCGTTAAGCGTTATGATTTTGCTTGCTTAACTGAAACATGGACCACCAAAGAGAACACTAACAACATACTATATAATAGGCAGTTGTCAGGCTATAACTCTATTCATGCCTCATGGGGAGACAATCTAGATAAAAGTGGCGTTGTTGTATACTATAAGGATTATTTTGAACCTTTCATATCCCCTGTGAAATCATATACTGGTGATATTCTATGGTGTGCACAGGTTCATTTATCTTGTGTGGTGATTTTAATGCCTGTACAAGTGTCACGGGAGATACTCTTGAAACTCATCTATGCCAAACAATTCCCCCTTACATAGTTTTAACTCTAATATTGAAGTTAACTAAAGAAAATATTTACGGTAGATAGAAATAATAAACACATTGTTCGATGTGTAATTGATGTATGTAAATCAACATATATGCATATAGTAAATGGTAGATTAATAGGTGATATAACTGGAAACTGTACTTGTTATACCTGCAGTGGGTGCAGTGCCGTTGGTTATTCATTGGTTTCAGCTTGGCTGCTAAATACCATACACTCCTTTTCTGTCCAGTCACTTACTTACATATCAGATCATTGCCCTCTGATACTTCAAATTAACAACATATGTATTAAAACCAGTCATACCCTATCTAAAAAAACATTGACAAACAGTCTGGGATGAAAATTTCCAAAATTGTTTTGAGTCAGCAGTTCTGCATCAGTACCTTGAACTAAAAGCTTTGCAATTTCTTATGAAATTTTATTATTATGAATAGTCCGAGGTTAATGAGGCATGTGGCGATTTCACAAATTTACTTTCAGAAGCTGCGCACCGCAGTCTACGTAGTGTGTATTACAAAAACGAAAAAAAACAACGTAAATGGTTCAACCAAGACTGTAAACGTCTTCGGTGGAACTTGAGCATACTCAGTTCACAAATTAAATAAAATACTCCTAAAGTAGATATAGTCATCAAATTTAATACTATGAAGAAACGATAAAAAAACAAAAACAAAAACAACAACAACAAACAAACAACAACACCATCTTAAATTTAGATAAAATGCATTATAAAAACAAAATATATATTAAGCAAGCTAGAACAGCTTGGCAATGAAAATCCAAGAACATACTGGAAACTGATTAAATCACTGACCTCTGATGGTCAAGATTCCTCTGATAATATTGATATTAAAAGCTGGGAAGAACATTTTAGATCACTCAACTACAAAAGTCCATCAACTGGCCACCAACAAGAATTAATTAATAGAACAATAAATGACATCAGCAATGCAATTAAAAAGCTTAAAGTTAATAAATCAAATGGCACCGACCTTGTACTAAATGAAACGATAAAATGTATATCATGGTACTTAATATACCACTTTCATATTTCCCAGAATCATGGCTAGATTCATACCTCATACATATATACAAAAGGGGAACAAAAATCTGCCTGCCAACTTTCGTGGAATTGCTTTGAATAGCTGTCCAGGTAAAACATTTTTGTCGATATTAAATAACATAATTTCTAGTTACTTAGAGTCCAACTCTCTATTAAATAATCTTCAACATGGCTTACGAGCCGACCACAGAACATCGAATAATATTTTTATTTTCAAAACCCTTGTCAATAAATTCAACTAAATGCAAGCTCTTTGTCAGTTTCGTGGATTTTAGCAAAGCTGTTGATTCAATCTGGCAAAATGGTTTAATCTATAAATCAATTATGATAGGTGTTACTGGTCGCACATTGAAGATAATTCAAACCATGTATCGCAACATTCAATATATTATAAAAAAACTGCCGGTGGATTGTCTTCTAAGATATCTTTAAGAAAGTTCATGTGCACCAAATAATTGCATATAGAATATAATTTACTTGACATCTGGTACTAAAACAAATTCAGTATATGAACGTGTAACCACTCCCTTCGATATTCTAGTGGTGTCCTATCAGTTGCACTAGCTATTCATGCTGTGTGATCATAAGTTGCATTACCAGCATTCTTTGTCACGTGCTCCTGTTTGACGTCATTGTTCTTATCATTGGAATCTAAAACTATTCTATGGATTCTCATCACTCAAAAACATATTTTTCTTAGAGGTCTAATCGTCATCAGTGTGATCCCACCCCTCCAAGAAAATGAACGTCTAAGAACGATGGGTATGATTGAGGCTAGAATGGCACAAACATTGTTGCTAGTCATTTTGGTGTTCATTGGTGTTCATCAGAAAACTAAGCAGTGTCTGCGAAGATGTTCTCGACAGTTTAGGGATACTAGGAACCTTCCATATTTAGGGAGTCGACACGTGACGTCACGTTAATAAATCGTCAACATCATGCGGGTAAACATATGGAATCATTTGGAAATTCCAACTTTAACATCCCAATACATATTTGAGTTAAAGCCAATTAGTGGAAGAACTATGCACAACAAATTAGGTGATAACAAAGTCCGACCATGACCGTACATCAATACGCTGTTCTGTTACATCATGACCGACGGCGCACCAAGCATTGTGTAGACCGCACATCAGGTTCAGAAGGCAGGAGAGGATCACTATACGTTTAACAGATAAACAGTACCTCTATGTGAAACACAACATTTCTAAATTGTAAAAATATAAGTCTCACTGACATTGTAAAGATGCACAGGAACGTTTTTTCCGTGAGTATATTTAATAGCTATGCTAATGATCTAGGTGACCATCTCGAGTCAGAAGCAATTCATTCACCTGAATTAGAGGATACACAAATCCCACCTTTACTCTTTGCGGATGAACTTCTGTTATTTTCTACAACTCAAGGTGGTCGGCAACAGTCTTAATAAGCGTGGAACCTATTGCAGCACTTGGGATCTCTCATTAAATCCCAATAAGACAACAGTTATGGTCTTTTGGTAGCACTGCATAACGACCATAAAAGATCTACACCCAAAATCACTTCGAGCCTGGTTTAAAATAAACTGTAAACTAACTTCAGCAGAACAAGTATTTGTTCATAAAATATTCAATATCATATTCAAACCAATATGTGCATATGCTTCTGAAATATGGTGATGAGACAATTAACACAAGCCAAGACTATCTTTTTATACAACTGGAAAATCAAAAATGTAATCGTGCTGTAATAAAAATTGCTGAATACATTTTAGAGGTACCTAGAAGATGCAGTAATATAGGATCCCTTAGTGAACAGGATTAATTTCCATTAGCATATGATGTAGTATTATTAATGATAAAGCATTGCAACAAGGATCTCCATGAAAGGACAGGCATGCAGCCCATCTCTCTCGAGGTTAAACACTGCAGATGGAAATGAATTGACACGTCTGCAAAAAGCCACTGGCATCCATCCCAAGAGTGACCACGCGCTGGATCCCTGGTCGCAAGAAAGTGAGTGGGAGACCCAAGAAGACATGGAGAAGATCGGTGGAGCGGGAGATGAAGGCTATTTGGTGGAGTTAGGGCCAGGTGACGAAGCTTGCAACAGACAGACAACATTGGCGTTCTTTGGTGTCGGCCTGTGTGTGATATCACACGAACCTCGATGACTAAGTAAGTAAGTAAAGTATTACAACAGACTCTGGTTATCTACAAATGACTGTCTTATTCACAAAGCCTTGGTTGAGGATATTAAGCTAAAGTCTTCAAATGTGTGCAGTTCAATAACAACATGTATAAACCATACTTGTTCAAGTCTTGATATCCCATTCGATAATGTGCTTAACAAATGTTTATTCAGAATAGATATCATTTCTGCAAACTTGAAACGCTCGTTCAATGATATGTTACACAACAACAGGACAAGTAACACATTAAGAACATATCGTATCTTCAAGCATGAGGTCAGTTGCTCAACCTACGTCAACATAAAAAACAAAGACCACATGAAAGCTCTCACTATACTCAGGTTAAATTGTCATCCATTGGAAATTGAAAAGGGGCATTACCACAAAATACCGCCTGAGCAAAGATGTCCTTTCTGCCCCAAAAAAATTGAGGACGAGTTCCACTTTTTGCTACAATGTACAGTATATACTATTAATAGGGAATACACTTCTAGCTGATATTGCTAAAAAAGATAACTTAAAATTATTTTGGACCCACCAATAGATATTTCTCCTGCAAATAGGTTTATTGTCGAGCAGATACGTTTATGAAAATCTGAAAACACGATCATTTAGACTGCCTCAGTCAGTTAATTACATGCATGTAAATGTTTTTATGGATCTATTAGTTGTTAATCATACATGAACAGGGGGAGCGCGCCATTGGTGTGGTGCAGGAAGGGACATTGTACACCAATAGTGCACGACGATTTTCTTGCACTAAAACGACAGTGAGACTAATAAGACGATTTAGGCAGATAGGGACAACAACTGACCTACTACGCAGTGCAAAACCACGTGTTACAACACCGCTGGGAGACCTATATCGGAGAATGGTACATCTACGCAATAGGTTCTTGAAAGTGACGGGGTCGTGTGGCTAAGTCGACGTACTGTGCCAAGACGACTACGAACATGTGGAATCCAGAGGAACAGTTCTGACACGTGAACGTCGTGTCTGGAGCCTAAGATGGGTCAGAACAGTCCTTCAATGGCGACTTCAACAGTGGCAGAGAGTATTGTTTACAGATGAAAGCAGGTTCTCTCTATACAGGTCTGACGGCAGAGTTCAGTTTACAGGCGCAGTGGAGAAAGAACAGCACGATTCTATGCTAACGAATTTGAACCTTTTGGTGGATGCAGTGTGTGGTTGGTGTGGAACTTTCGTCATTGAGGGTGATCTAAACTGCGTTAGATATTATGATGAAATCCTGCGTCCTGTGGTTCTTTCATTTCGTCAACAACAGCAACATGGAACCATATTTCAACACGACAACGCCAGGCGCCATGCTGCTCAGATAGTACAGAACTTCATACATGCTAACAACATCGATGTTGTACCTTGCCCAGTTCGATTTCCAGACATGCCCCCGATTGACACATGTTGAACCAACTTGAAACACGAAATCAGACAATTGCCCAACCCCCAGGTAACAGCTTGCA
The DNA here is from genome assembly GCF_016097555.1 of Gigantopelta aegis. NCBI lineage: Eukaryota > Metazoa > Mollusca > Gastropoda > Neomphalida > Peltospiridae > Gigantopelta > Gigantopelta aegis. The sequence continues at coordinate 11,444,104 of NC_054699.1, read as the reverse complement.
CAACCTCTAACAGAAGAATGGAGAATAACCACGTGCGTCATCAGGCGCTTGACCCGTTCCATGAGACGTCGTGTTGTGGCGTGTATTGATGTTCAGGGTCGCCGTACCCGTTATTAGAAACACATTGCCTACACGTTTACTGAACAAGTTGACAGTGTTTATTTCAGCACATTGTGCCAATTTACAAATTGATCCCACGTGTATATCGTACAGTATCGTGAAATCTGTATGTAGTGTTCAACTGTGATATTAAATGTGATAACTTAAAAATGTATACAAGTTTTCATTAAATGTAAATGTTATTTGAAAAAAGTTTTAGTTATTTCATTTTCCTTTTATATATCGTCGCTGTACTTTCTTTTGCCCGTCAGTATGTATGTATGCATGCATGCATTTATGTATGTATGTATGTATGTATGTATGTATGTATGTATGTATGTATGTATGAGTGTGTGTGTGTGTGTGTGTGTATGGGTGGATGGATGGATGGATGGATGGGTGTATACACGCCAGGAACACCTCAGGGATGTGGACATACTGCAAGTTGGTAGCAGCCAGAGACATATGGCCCGTAATATATCAATCAATAATTAGCTGATTGCAGGCCCGATATCGGAAAACCTAAAATATGCATAACAGTTCATATTCAGGACGGCCAAGGGCCACGACGCCAGTTCATAATCTCCTTTTAATTGCATATACTTTGAGAATGGAGGCCAATCAGCAAATCAAATCACAAAGCACACTGGAGTTAGAGTTAGGCGACTAGCTTTTGGAACAATCGGACATGATGCCTAAAATACTATTGGACGTTTGATCTTTGATCCGGAGAATGCCACGTTCTATTCACACATGCTTGGTGAACTTCAGGGGTTTTCCCATTATTAGTACATTAATGAAAATCTTTACTTTCACAATGACAACCATTGTTGCATATCTAGATCACGTCCGGGCACATGTCTGCTTTGCCATTAATTACTATTCCGACAAATACTACATACCTGCCATATCATTCTTTTTTAATATCGCCTACATATTTGTGAATATCGTGGTCTAATAAGGATTATACAGAGGATAATAAATGAGTTACTAGTGATTATCAAATGGATGTCCTGAGTGGAATAATGTTCAGTTGTCACTAGCTTTCACGAGGGACATACATTTCATAATAACTGATACTGAGTTTATTATTCTATTTGTTACATCGGCTTGTTCTCTTCTTAAGAACCCTATATTTTCATAATGACTACATGTACTAGTATACAGGATCGGAAGGAAGGAAATGTTTTATGTAACGACGCACTCAACACATTGTATTTTCGGTTATATGGCGTCAGGCATATGGTTAAGGAGCAGACAGATATCAAAGGAGGAAACCCGCTGTCACCACTTCATGGGCTACTTTGTTCGATTGGCAGCAAGGGATCTTTTGTATGCGCCATCCCATAGACAGAACTGCACATACCACGGCGTTTGATGTACCAGTCGTGGTGCACTAGCTGGAGCGATAAATAGCCCATGGGCCCACCGACGGGAATCGATCCAAAACCGACCACGCATCAAGCGAGCGCTTTACCAATACAGGATCGATGTAAACAATTTAACACACTGTTATGATTATTGCTATGACTGTGTATTTTATTCACGATCACAAACACTTTTTAAAAACCAAAGTTCTTAGTCTATGGAAAAAAAACCTGTAATGAATTGTATTAAAATGCTATTTATTACAACTTAAACAACAGAAACCGAGTGACGTAAATGCAAACGCAAACATGACGTCATTGCGTATGTTTGCCCAATCGTGAGGGTGACGTCATATGTAGTACCGGCAGTGTCATTGGTTTGTAAGTTTCAAATTGTCCAATAATAGGGTGCCGTGCACCAATGCATATTAGTGAGAAATTATGATTTTTATTTCCCCAGCTAGGGGTGCCCGCTGGGGTAATGCAATGTCCTACATGTCATTTACTCGTTAACGAGGAAATCGTTGTTAAAGTTGTAACTCAATGGACGTATATATATATATATGTAATACTTATCAGCGTTTGGTTTCTCATTTGGATATACATGTATATTGTTTGTCTGAATATACTTATACTAGCCTGTAATGCTCCAATCTATCGTATTCTTTGTAAAATTGTAAAATGTGATTTGGACTACGAACACTAAAATTATTATTTTAGAACTGTAATCCTTTACGGCATAGAACATATTCAAATATCCACATCTTAGATTATATAATTAAGAACAAAGGTCATATGATTTACAGTATAACTAATAATGACAGAATGAATGAATAAATGAATGAATGAATGAATGAATGAACGAATGAATGTTTAGCGACACCCCAGCACGAACAATACATCAGCTATTGGGTGTCAAACTATGTTAAACGCTAAACATGAGTGAAATAATGAGAGAAAGAATGAATAAACCACACATTTATGAAAATATCCTTCAATATATACTCTTTAAAAATAGGAAAATGTGGGAAATAACAGCCAATTAAAGAAGTATCAAGAGGTATCATTATTTCGGAACAGATGCATGATAATAATGACAATTGGGAATAAATCACAACCAACAGTTCATGTTAGCTGCAGATTGTATGGCTGCAAACGGCCTTGAAACACGCTGATATCTATCTCACTAACCACTAGCCCATTGCCGAGGACCAGGACCGCGTGCTTGAACCTTAATTGGATATAAACACAAAAATGAAGTTAAGTGAAAAACAATTTTGCCAGGATGACTTACAGCTATCCCTCTGGAATATTCTTATGTTGTGAAGTGGATACGGCTTTCCTAAATCAACACTCCAGAATGTGGAAGGTGTTCCTCTTGCGCACGTGCATGCGTGTGGCGATCTTGTTCCAAAGTCTGTTGTAGTGTTACCATCTACAGCCAAATCAGAGGCACCTTCAAAACTAGGACATGCTGGCGATTGTGTGGTTGCCTTATTCAGAGCAACGTTTTCTGAAATTGAAGAACCATTTTCACAAATAAACCTCAAAGAGAAAGTATGGTAGAAAGACAAATACATGTATATTTATTAAATAAATATATGTATAATGAACCCCTTTAGACTGGACACTGGGTGGACCAGGTATAATATTAAGTTTTAAGAGATATCTGTTTTAGAGAGGTTCTCTCTTGCACCGATATTTAAAAAGGGACCGTTGAAACGGTCCTGTTTGGAGATAAGTCCCGTTTATAGAGGATCCGGTTTTGAGGGGTTTCATTAAATGATGCTTAAATTGTGACAACATGAACTAAAAGCAAATTTATGTCACACTTTCCAAGTGCAATTCCTTTCAAATAATAGCGTATACAATAATGGGTATGTAGTTTATACATGCTACACTAGTGTATGAATTTGGTGTCTAATGTATCTGTTGCATTGCTTGGGAAAAGAGTCGTAAAGCTATCAGACATAGTAAGAAATCATCTTGGAGAAATTATGTCTCCAAGTTGAGTTTTCAACCATCTGTAAAATCTGTCTGGAATAGGATACGTAACATCAAGAGAAACGAATCCAATAATACACGGATGTGACGTCTCATCGTGATTGCCAATGCATTGGCAGACAATTGTTCTCATAATTCTCCTTCTTCTTTCAATACAGATGTTTTTACATCTGTCAGAAATAAAGCTGAAAAGCAACCTATTAACTTTTCATCTGAAAACGCTGAATTATAGAGCATGTACTTCTCTTTGGAGGAGTTGCAGGACGCTCTACGTAGATGCCATGATACTTCAGTAGGACCAGGTGAAATACATTATCAACTCTTAAAACACTTACCTGAATCATCCTTAATGGTTCTAATAAATATATTTATCAAAATCTGGATTTTTGGTGACTTTCCTTCTGATTGGAGAAAAGTCATTGTCATGCCTATTCATAAGCCTGGCAAGGATCCAACACATCCCACCAATTTTCACCCTATTGATTTGCCAAGTTGCATTTGTAAAACCATAGAAAAAATTATCAACCGTAGACTTGTCTGGTATCGTGAGTCCCACAAAATGCTTACTAACTTGCAATGTTGGTTCAGGTCTAGACGTAGTGCGGTCGATCATCTTGTTAGATTTGAAACGTTTTGTATGGATGCTTTCATCCAACATTTGATATCGGCCTTTTTTGACCGAGAGAAATCTAATGATACCACGTGGAAGTATGGGCGTTTGAAAGACGTCCATGGCATGGGCCTAAGAGGATATATGCCTGACTTTGTCTCAAATTTCTTACAGAATAGGTCTTTCAAGGTACGAGTGGGATATATGTTATTCGATTCTCACTACCAAGACATGGTTGTGCCTCAAGGTAGCATCCTCTCAATAACTTTATTTTCTGTGAAAATTAACAGCATCACCTAGTGTTTAAAACTTGGTGTTGGTAGCTCGTTATATGCCGACGATTTGCTACATGTTGTCCAATATTAGTATCAGTGAACGTCAGTTGCAGTTTTGTTTGAATAAAATTCAACAATGGGAAACTGACAATGGATTTCGATTCTCAAAATCAAAAACTGTGTGTATATCTGCCAGAAATATCCGGTTCCAGTTGTGGAGAAGACCATATTTCTGGGATTAATTTTGACATGAGGCTATCTTTTGTTCCTAATTTACAGTATGTTAAACCGAAGGGCTTGAAGGCCCTCACTATCTTAAATGTTATTAGCAAGACTGAATGGGGAGCAGATCGAAAGGTTATTTAGTTAGGTCTAAACTTGATTATGTGTGCATTGTGTATGGGTCAGCACGCAAGTCTTACTTGCAAATGTTAGATCCTATACACAACCAGGGACTTAGGTTTTGTCTTGGTGCTTTTAAAACACCGCTTGCAGAGGGCTTGCACGTCGAGGCACACGAACCTAGCTTGTGTGCTATACGTGCAAAGCTTTATCTGCAGTATGCTATAAAGACCAAATCAATGCCAAAACATCCTGCACATAATGTGGTGTCTGGTAACAGATATATGAAGTTATTTGAT
>NC_054699.1:11406608-11434108 GCF_016097555.1 Gigantopelta aegis | reverse complement strand
ATGTTCAAAAGAGCGGTACGTTAGAGGCTGAATTTGCATCCGTGAGGCTAACGTACTGTGGCGAAGTATAACGTAGTATAACGTAGTATAACGTAGTATAACGTACCTCTTAACGTATTCAACCGTACTCTAGCGTGCTTTGATCCGCACAAAACCAATATCATGTTTCAGCCACAAATGTAGACAAATTTAACAGAAAAATATGATATATCCTGCTCTGTTTGAAAAACAAGCGCACAATGGCCGTTCCATGCCGCGTGCAGGATTTTAGACTCCGTGGGTAGTTGCTAAATATAACGTAGTTGGACCTTCTTTAGTGTAGTCTAGCGTATTCTAGCGTAGTATAGCGTACATGCTACCGTAGTCTACTCTACTCGAGCGTTGTCTTACGTACCACTCCGTACTTGTCCGTGGGCGAGCCGGACTCTAACTAGCGTAATCTAGCGTAGTTTATCTTACTTTAACGTGGTGTATCTTACCTTAATGTATTTATCCGTACCCTTCGGTGGCTCATCAACCAAAACCTGCCGTACCTTAACGTATTTCAACGTAGTTTAACGTACTTACACCACGGTAATCTATCCTACGGATCACTACGTCCACAAACGGCTATGTGACCACAGCTTAAGGGATAAGGATGCTGTCACTTTCTTCTGTTTGATCCCTTGCTTCTCCCCTCCCCGTAGATACCACGGTCTTCGATAAACCTATTGTGAGGCACCGTTTAAGGTAGGAACATATAATAATAACAGAAATATACCAGTCGTGGTGCACTGCCTGGAACCAGAAATACAGAGAGAAATAGAGGTGGAGAATCCGCAATCGATTCATGCGATACTCGACTAAACGCACGAATGAACACATGTAATTCCCCTTAGGCATGATACTATACTGACATAAATAAATAAAGGAATAAATGTGAGTTTGAATGGCAGTAACGCGGTTAACTTGCTGACACAAAAGATAAGGGCTTAGGATGCAGTCACTTACTCCTGTTAGTGTATGTGTGATCCGTTATTTATTTCCACCAGTATAGATACCACGGTTTTTGAAGTACCAATTGTGAGGCACCGTTTAAGATAGGGACACATACTATTTTAAAAAACAAAACCCACAAAAACAAACACACACAAAATACCCCCCCCACCCCCCAAAAAAAAAAAAAAAAAAAAAAAAACCCACCCAATAACAAAAACAAACCAAACAAACAAACAAACAACAACAACACAAAAAAACAAACAAACAAACAAACACAGAGACACAAAAGAAAATAATAAACCAACAAAGTGTATTGATAGTGATCTATTTCTAAGCTACCTACCTGCCAACTATATTATGATATAACACAATTAACCTCCTCCCTCACCTTTCATCTGGAAAAGAAATCCCCAAATCACCTATTCTTTCCGTAATGATTACGAAATATTAGTTAGCACTTGTGAGAAGTAAATCACAAATAATTAATCATATATCATATGTGATTATTACCGTAACTTAAATAATTAAAACATAGAACTATTGAAACGTAACTACCTTGAAGTTGTACAACCTGAAGAAGACAATATCCAACCACAACGTAAAACCGAACATCCAAACTTCGTACAGCCGACATTTCCGTGGTGACTGTTGAGTTTGTTCTGGCAACCAGGAAGTTTAACACTTCAAGGGAGCGGAACCCGACTGCACGAGAAAAGAGGCGCCGTGTTTGTCTTTTTTTTTCAATGTGGATGACATTTCGAGTGTATCTATAGCTGACCTAGCTGCAGTAACGACACACTGCATTAATAAATTAATAATTCATATACATTTATTTACAAACTTACATATAGAGGTATGCAAGAAAGTTCATTGGCTGACACCCAATAGCCGATTAGTTTTCTGAACTGTGTTTTTTTAAACATTCATCCATTTATACTACTACTACTACTACTACTACTACTACTGCTGCTGCTGCTGCTGCTGCTGCTGCTGCTGCTGCTGCTGCTGCTGCTGCTATTATTACTACTACGTAATAATAATAATAATAATAATAATAACAACTTTAAAAAGGCAACAAAACAGGAACGTTGGAGTCAAAGACCCCCCCCCCCCCCCCCCCCATATACTATTAAATTCAAGCATATTTAACCTATAATATCTCTGACATACTAGGAACAAAATCAAACCTATTAGAACACAATCTCTAATTGTATTATCACTGTGTAGTCCCCCCCCCCCCCCCCCCCCCCCCTCGACCGGCATATCAAAGTGCATATAAAATACCCCTGAATGTTATTTTGTTTGGGGTTTTTTCCGGTAGAAAGCATGACGGCAACGGGTTTCTCCACTTATTATCTTTGTGTGTTCTAACCATAATGTCTGCCGTCAATAAAACCATAATACATTGTCTTGAGTGGTGCGTCATCAATCATTTCTCCTAACCGTCATCCGAATTACTGCGCAAGATATAGAACCGTTTGCAGGAATTTTACCAGGGGGCGGAAGGGGGTTCAGACTGGTGAGTGAAGTTTATAGGTAGCGGAAGTTCGAGTATGTATTGAAATGAAAACCTGCGCTCGCACCTACTGTCTACCTCCAGACGGCATTTCCCTTCCATGCACAAACAAACCCAACAGCAAACAAACCCAGCGGTACCCGTTCCAGTGATGTGTTCAGTGATGTCGCCCAACGCTAAAATTCACGATTTAGTAGTTAAGATCTAAGAGTAATTTAGCTCTTCTAAATAATATGTTTTAGGTTATAAATCTCCAAAAACAGCAACTGATCACTGTCTGAAAATGACACTTTTAAATCCATTTGAGCGACAGCTATCTGCAGTAACTACATTTGTCGTTTCAGTTGGAGTTGCAGTTGCTACCGCTATATGTTACAAAAATTAACAAATGTTGTAGCCATGATGTATATAATATTTCGCGATCTGTAGTATTGCAGTTAGCGTTTTGGGTATTTGTGTTCATTGACTGAGATATCGCATCTCTGCAACTCAGCGAGATCTGTTATAAACTGAAAGATGCGAAATAAACACACACACACACACACACACACACATATATACACACACAAACATACACACACACATACACACACACACACACACACACACACACACACACACACACACACAAACACACACACACACACTTTGGATTTGCCTCATGCCAGGGTCGATGTGCCGAATACCTGTCATCCATTAAACTAACAGCTCAACCATTACGTCAGCTCTGCCAGCCTATATATCGAGCACAATGGTCCAATCCATCAAACGTAAGACTCTCACCCGGAGCGAGTTTGTAACGGCTTAATGGACAGCACACCTACCTGCTCTTTTACTAGCACTCTTACTAAACATAATATTTTACAGATATGCCATTTAGCAGAGATATGAGCCCATTATAGCGTGCGTGAACCTTCACTAGATATAAGTACGAAAATAAAGTTGCAATAAATGAGATGCCGTGCGTATATTGAATCGGTGAAGGTTCACCATCAGTTGTATCAACCAAATGAAATAACTAGTGTACGTCAAGTATCGGACAAACTTAGCTAACGGCTTTCATGTTGTCAGGTATGGATTTAAAAATCCACACACCGAGAATGGATAAGTTTTTGGAAATGACATACAAACGTCTCGTTTTCCAGCGATTCACTGTTTGTTTTTATTGTATTTTGTCATATAATAGATCCGTTATGCAGTCCAGACATTCTTTGTGCAATACCTCATCGTCTGAAAAAACATGACCACTTTTTCTGTTCGAACAGTGGTGGACAAAGTAATGTTATACGATCAGTGGCTTCAAATCACACTACTGAACAGCTGCTTAAAGCGCGACTGCAGATTGTATAGTAACGACGCCACCTCTTGGGGGGGGGGGGGGGGGGGGGGGGGGGGGGGGGGGGGGGGGGGGGGGATAATTTCTGGGCGTTCGTCATTAAATTCTTTTGGGGGGGGGGGGTACAGCTAATAGTTTTATCCATACTCGTATATGGATATGGATTGACAGGAAAATCCATACGTACAACTATAAAGTGAGTTTTATTGATATATGACTTACAGTTTGTGCCCCTGCGCGTACTGTAACCTCGTCGTGGTGCAGGGGTGAAATGTTCTCCTTGATAATGGCTAATACAGTACATCTCCCCTTTTGGGGTGCCTTGTTTGCCGTGAGGTGCGACCCGTGAACATGGATGATGGGATCATGGTGATTGAGTTGGGGCATACCTGCGGGTATGACTTCTGGCAATACGTCACTTTGGCCCGGAGTTCACATAGACGGGTGGTCAGGATGGCCCGACCTGATCAGTCGGCTGGTCACACCAAGCTCCAGAGAATACAACCATTTGTTGTGTCACATTACCCAAGAACAAAATTGTTTGAATGACCGTGTGTATGCGTTGCTCTTGGGGCGGTGGCTAAGATCAATCAGGTGATTTCTTTTGTTTTTTATTGCCTGCGTATATTAAACATGTATCCCTGGTATGATTGTCTGGTGGTTATCCACAGCTTCATGTCCCCTTGTTCGATTCCATGTTGGGTGGGGAGCATGGTTGATGAATTGTATGAGCTAAATTATGGCTACAAAGAACTCAATATCTATTGATGGGACCCTGCAAAGGGTCCACACCGATATTTCGGACTCTTCATCATCAGATGAAGAGTCTACGACATTGCTTACCAAAAAATCCAAATATTTTCTTCAAAAGCCTGGCCGCGGTTTCTTGTCATCGGGTCTTCCGATGATGAGGCCTTGAAAAATTATCGCCTTTTGCGATTCAGAAAGGACTTGAAAGCGTGTACCAATTGTAAAGGGAAACACTTTGCGTACTCTCGAGAGTGCCCAAGGTGGAAAGTGGAAAAAGAGTTACAACATATGAAAGTTGAAAAATACTTCTCTTTCACAGAGGCTAGACAGGTTGTGGAAACATCAATATATTCGGCAGCTGGTAAATCGTGTGCCACTGCTGTGAAGGTATCTACAACCAGTATAGCCATTCACACTGATCCTACATGGCCTAATGGTGAGGATAAATTTAAGAAGATTTCTGATCTTGAAAACATTAAAAAGCAAATTACAAAACCTGCTAACAAACAAGTTTCTAAATCATCACAGATGTCTTTGGAATCTACAAATCCACCAAGAGGCTCATTTTCTGGGGAGGCAGGTCCCAGTAAGCCCCTGCCACGAAACGACCCTAAAAACTAAGATTTTTCTTCACGACGACTCTAAGAAATATGAACAACAGTTGGTTCCAATCAAGCTGGTTCCAAGCTGGTTCCAATCAAGTATCCTTTCGAAGCGTTGGCTGATGTGGATGATCAAATGGATATAATACCATATGATTGTCTACAACCACAATGGTCTTCTAAGCCAAAAATAACTCCCGTACTCACTTCAGTTCATTTACCTCACCGAAACCATTTTAATATTAATTTTAGAGATCTCCAATATCTCATTAACCAGCTCCCTACTCCCTTTATTATTATGGGAAATTTTAATGGTCACCACACTTTGTGGGGATGTGAGAATGTAAATATTAGAGGTAAACAATTGGAAGACTTAATTCACAAAAATGACATACATATTTTCATTCTGCCGGTGGTTCTTTCACTTCTATGGATTTAACCCTTTGTAGTCCTTCACTTTTTCTTGATTTCGCCTGGAAAGTTGGTTCAGACCCTTGTGGTAGTGACCACTTTCCCATTATGTTGGAGAATGATGGACCTCCATCGCTTGAAAGGGTTCAGTTTCAGCATCTACGCAGCACTCGTCTGCAACAATTTGCCATAAAGATGCTGATGATCCCATGTATTTGTTAACTTCCATCTTGAAGAATATTGCAGATGAAACTATTCCTAAGACGTCGGCAGTACCAACGCACTTTGTGAAACCATGGTTTAATGAAGCATGCAAGGATGCACCCAAAGAGTGAAACAGGTTCCTTGAGAGGTTCAGACGTAAACCTACTGGGAATACCCTGGGCGCCTATTGTATTGCTAAGGCTGAGGCTCACAGAGAGATCAAACAGAGTAAGAAATCAAATTTGAGAAATTGTGTCTCCAAGTTGAATTCACAAACATCTGCGAAATCTGTTTGGAATAGGATTTGGAAAATCAAGAGTAAAGAATCCAGTAATAGAGTTCATCATTTGTCTATTAATGCTATAGATGTCACATCTCATCGTGACATTGCCAATACATTATCATAACTCATTCTCTGCTTTCAGTGCAGATGCTTTTACATATGATCGAAATAAAGCTGAAACGCTGCCCGCCAAATTGTCATCCGTAAATGCTGAAGTATACAACAGAGCTTTCTCTATGGAGGAATAGCACGATGGTCTTTGTAGAGCCCATGATACTTCAGTAGGACAAAATAAAATTAATTATCAATTATTAAAGCATTTACCTAAATCACCTTTGGTGGTTCTTTTAAATAATTTTAACAATATTTGGTTTCCTGGTGACTTTCTTTCTGATTCGGAGGAAAGCAATTATTATTCCTATTCCAAAGCCTGCTAAGGATCCAACAAATCCTACTAGTTATTGCCCTATTGCTGTGACAAGTTCCTTTTGTAAACCATGGAATGACTGTTCAATCGGAGACTTGTCTGGTATCTTGAATCTCACAAATTGGTTACTAACGTGCAATGTGGATTCAGATCTAGACGAAGTATAGTTGAACATCTTTTTAGACTTGAACTGTTTTGTAGGGAAGTAAAGAGTAATGCCGAGTTAGGCAATCGTAGTGTGTCTGAAGGAAATACTGTAGCACAAGCCACATAATTCCCATCCCCTGATCAATCTGTATAAACAGGAATATAATCACGGTACCTCTCTTGAATTTCCATGAATAATTGTTTGTACATAGCAGCATCTGTACGATCTTTCTTCAGATGCGCTACATGATACACAATTTTAGGTGTAATAGGCTAAGGTGGTAAAACTAAATGTGAAGGAGTTTCCAAATTGTCAGTTATATCAATGTTGGAAATCCACACAAAAATGGTGAATGGGAAGACCAAATGTACAAATAGCATTTTGCCTTGCGTCAGACTTCATCTATTTGTTATCAACCGCCGCTTTATGTGTTGGACGATTCAGTACTAATTTAATCTTGGTAGTATACTGAAGAGAAAGCTTGCACGTCTAGGACCCAAAGAAGGTTAGTGTGCATCAAAATACAAGCTCTCTATAGGAGATGTTCTAAATGCACCAAGACAAAGCCTAAGTTCCTGGTTGTGTAGAGGATCTAGCATCAGCAAGTAAGACTTGAGTCCCGACCCATACACAATGCATCCATAATCAAGTTTTGACATCACAAGAGATTGATACAGACGGAGCATAACCTTTCGGTCTGCTCCCCATTCTGTATTACCAATAACTTTTAAAATATTGAGCCCTTCTTTTTAACAGATTTAAGATGGGATACAAAGGAGAGCTTCCTGTCAAATATAGCCCCCAGACATGTAGTCTCCTTTACAAATGGAATAGCTGTTTTGTCCAAAAACAACTATGGATCTACGTGGAGACCTCTTTTCTAGCAGATATGAATACAACCCGTTTTTGCATTTAATAATCTAAAGACACTGTCAGTTGCTTATAGATGGCATTTATTGAGACAAAGCTGCAACTTACGTTCATTGATACTCATAGTGGACGATCTATAGCACATCTGAAAATCATCAACATATAACGAACAATCCACACCAGGTGTTAAACACTGGCTGATGTTGTTAATGTTCACAGAAAATAAAGTTACAGGCATGATACTACCCTGAGGTACAACCATCTCTTGTGGGTGAATATCTGACAAACTGACAAACCTGGACTTTATTAAATTTATCCTTTGTAAATTGAGAAATAAAAATAGGAAGTCAATCTATAAGGCCCATGCCACGGAGGTCGTTTAGAATCCCATACCTCCACGTGGTATTGTAAGCTTTCCCCAAATAAAACCCCCGACTAAAACCAAGTGCTGATTGTAGATGAAAGCTTCCCTACAAAACATTTCAAATCTAACAAGATGTTCAACCATACTTCGTATAGATCTGAATCATGAGCGCATGTGCCGGGTCAATTTGATGGAAATCATGTTTTGCATGTGCACAATTGGCACGAATTGCATTTCGCGTCCCAAATCGATTGAAACTTGTAGCCTGTCGTCACATCACTTGGAAAAACACACTTTCGCTACTGAATTTGTTGCTATTGGAAATGCCGAGACTGTCAAATGAAGAACGAAATCGCGCCATAGGGTGTCTAGACGGAGGGCAGTCCGTGACGGTCGTTGCATGTACGTTTGGTTGCAGCAGACAAACAATGAATAACCTGAGGACCCGTCTTCATCAACTGGGTCAGTTGCAGATCGCCCCCGACCAGGTCCTCGACGTGTGACGTCACAGAAGGAGGACCGGCACATTCGTTTACGTCATCTCCGTGACCGATGTACGAAAGCAACTTCCACCAGCAGGCCCCTGCGCGTGCTGTAACATCACCCTAGTGCAGTGGTGTAACATTCTCTTTGAGAATGACCAATACAGCACAGAATTGAAATGTTGAGTAAAAGTCAGTATCTGTCTGTGATATTTGTATATTTGCACAGGTCTTTACACTGTTTTTATTTAAATCTTGAAGAATTCTTATATTGATGTTGATCATCACTTTATTTGTTTGCATTACCATAGTTTGACACCCAATAGCCGATGTATTTTTCCTGCTGGGGTGTCGTTAAATATTCATTCATTCGTTCATTCATTCATTCATTCATTCATTCCACCAGCAGGGTGCTCCTGGGAGGGAGTGTAACCGAACAGACCATCTGGAACCGTTTGCGCACCGCTGGACTGAGAGCCCGAAGGCCATACTTTGGTCCCATTCTTACCCGTTTACATTGTCAACAGCGACTTCTGTGCACGAGACGCCATGTCTGATTCACTCAGAAACAATGGAACACAGTGGTCTTTAGCGATGAATCCCGATACACAAATAGTTTCGCCGATGGCAGAATAAGGGCGTGGCGAAGACGTGGTGAACGTCATGCTCAGTGCGGTGTCAGAGAGGTCAACCGTTTTGGCGGAGGACGCGTGATGGTGTGGGAAGCATTCACCAGCAATGGAAGGTCAAGGCTTGTCGTCATCCAGGGGAACATAACCGCCCAAGTCTACTGCGACCAAGTGCTTAGGCCGGTGCTGGTGCCATTCATCAATACCCATGGGCCTGGGTTGACCTTTCATGATAACGCACCCCCCCCCCCCCCCCCCCCCCCCCCACACACACACACAGCGGCATTAACACGGAACTTTCTACAAAATGACGGTATCCCAGTCATGGCTTGGCTAGCCCGATCACCTGACATAAATCCAATTGAACATGTCTGGGATGAGCTCGGAAGACGTGTTAGAAACCGTGTTAACGCGCCTCAGACATTGCAGGCATTGGGACAGGCGCTGGTGGCTGAATAGAGGCGACTTCCGGTTCAGTGTTTCACACGATTGCTGAGATCCATGAGAAGACGGTGTCTGGCAGTTATCCAAGCTCAGGGAGGCCGCACGCTATACTGACACTGCATAATGCGTTCATGTGAACGTTGATTTGGACCCCCCCCCCCCCCCCTTCAACATTTCAAGCCATAACATGTTTCACAATTAAACATCGTGATGATGTATTGTGTTTTGCTCTTTATCACAAATGTCTGCATTAATGAACATTAATATCGTTGTTAGGTTATCAGAAGACAACTAATATGTGTCAAGTTTTCCACTTTGTTCAGTATGTGTGTGTGTGTATGTGTGCATGTGTGCATGTGTGTTGGGTGTGTTGTTTAATCCATCGAGAGCGAAACCCATCACGTCTCAGACAAAATACAGGAAACCTGCTAGTTATTTCGTTTAGTAGCAAGGGGTATTTTATATGCACCATCCCGCAGACAGGATAGCACATACCACGGCCTTTGATATACCAGTTGTGGTGCACTGGCTGGAACGAGAAATAGCCCAATGCGCCCACTGGCGGATATCGATCCTAGACCGACAGCGCATCAAACAAACGTTTTACTACTGAGCTATGTATCGTCCCTCGGCTCAGACATGTGTCCTATCATTGAGGTACATCACGCCTCACCACGTTAGGAGTGCATGCGCTCTGAGCTCAAGAATATAGGTTCCAGTGTACCGAATAAAGTTCTATTACCGATAATATTAACGTTTAGTTTTAAAACTCATATAATGAGGGTACCAACACTCCCGGGCAGTAGGCTACACCAATAAAAAAAGTATTTAATCTATTTGCCAAAATATAAGAGGTCACATACTATTTAAGAAATGATATGGATGTTGTTGTTTTTTATTAGTAACCCTCGTTTTTGATGAAAATCGCAGTTCCATTTTTGGTGGGACCTTGCACTGTTTTGTTTTGTTTTTTGTCTGATGTGAATAATACATAAAAACTCTACAGGAAATAAAAGTGTATTCATTTATTTATTCACAATGGTACTATTACTTGCACAAATAATCAATGTCACTAATTATTAACAGTCAGTTAAAAAATGTGTTTTGTTTAACCCCACCACTAGAGAACATTGATTTATTAATCAACGGCTGTTGGACGTCAACCATTTTCTAACTCTGACATGTTGTGTTAGAGAGGAAACCCGCTATATTTTTCAATTAGTAGCATGGAGTCTTTCATGTGCATCATCCCACAGACAGGATAGCACATACCACGGCCTTTAATATACCAGTTGTGGTGCACTGGCTGGAACGAGAAATAGCCCGATGCGCCTGTGCGTATGTGTGTGTGTGTGTGTGTGTGCATGTGTGCATGTGTGTTGGGTGTGTTGTTTAATCCATCGAGAGCGAAACCCATCACGTCTCAGACAAAATACAGGAAACCTGCTAGTTATTTCGTTTAGTAGCAAGGGGTATTTTATATGCACCATCCCGCAGAAAGGATAGCACATACCACGGCCTTTGATATACCAGTTGTGGTGCACTGGCTGGAACGAGAAATAGCCCAATGCGCCCACTGGCGGATATCGATCCTAGACCGACAGCGCATCAAACGAACGCTTTACTACTGAGCTATCATTTGGTCATCCTTGATACAACATCTTAGGGGGAAAGGAATGTGGGACTTAACAAGTCAATCGACGAAGAACACTCGTCATTGTCCGTGAACATTCGTCATTGTTCGGTGTTGTGAACATTCGTTGTACTTCGGTATGACTCGTATCGTGTTATGTGCGCGCGCATGTCTCGTGGTTCTCGTGTTTCCTGTATCGTGTGGATCAGCTGGTCACTTGTTAAATGTTTGTCTGTAAAGTAAAGTTGTGTTAATGTTGTTCATTGTTCGTGTTCTTCTGACCTAATAGAGATGGTGGCTCACATTTGGTGGCAGCGGTTAAAGTGGTAAAAGCTTCAAGAACGGCTGTACGTTTATTACAGAACTGTTTCGGTCGTGAGTGGAAAATGTTTTATCTTGGAAAGTTGTTTGTCAACAGTGACCTTGAATGTCAGCACGTGTTTCTTCGAAGTCAGTCGGGCCGCTGGGTGTGTGTGTCGTACTCGCTATCGTGTGTCGATATTGGTTGACTATAACATTCGTATTGGCGTGAAATATGGGTGAGGAAGGTAATGTTGCAGACACTCAAAGTAAGCAGTTTTCTCAATTGAAAATGCCTATGTTTGATCCGAAAAAAAGTGACATTTTCGCAGTACATTAATGACATTTATGAAGTTAAAGCATGGGGGTTTGGTTGGAATGATGAAACAAAACTAAGAAGCTTAGCTCTTATTCTCCCCACAGGTTGGTGTACACGAGAATTCCGTGATTTACCTGTTGAACACAAAGAAACTTATACTTCTTTGAGAGATCATCTTATTAAAGAGTTTGACAGGTCCGCAGAAAAAAAGCAAAATGCAGCGGGAGATTTTCACAAAATGTCTCAGTATTTTAATGAAACTGTTGATGAATTTGCCCATAGACTAAGAAATAAAGTTGACGAAGCTTATCCTTCTTTTGCTAAAGGTAATAAAGAAGAACTTTGTGTCCAAAGGTTTTTTGAAGGGGTTCGTGGAGAAAAACTTAAAGAACAATTGAATAGTATTATGTGTCAGTCTGCAAAACCACCAAAGTTTATTCCTCCTAGATCTCAGAAAATTTGCCGCGTGACTGTCGATAAATCACAAATGAATGGGACATCTAGTTTGTTAATAGAAAGAAATGAAAACTTTGAATACAAAACAGGTTTATATGTTGGTAGGTCTATTGTTTCTGAAGATGAGGCATACTTGCTTATTTTAAATTGGAGTACGACAAGCAAAAAGATATATCGTTGTCAGTCAGTTGGGGTATGCTCAAATGTTCAAGAATGTAAAAATGAAAAGGAATTTGAAAAACTTCTTTTGAAAGCAGTTCGTGAATTTCCATTACCTAGGGCTTGGGAAGAGGTTCATTAATTTTTAGGACTTTGCACATTTTTTCAAAGATTCATTTTAAATTTTTCTGATATTGCCTTGCCATTGAGTTGTATTGTGGAGAAAAAGTTATATGAATGGACTGAAAAACAAGAACAAGCATTTGAAAAGTTAAAATCTTCCATTACATCAAAACCATTGCTAGTACATCCTAATTTTGATGACGATGCTCCGCCGTTTATTGTACAAACTGATGCAAGCAACACTGATTTAGCTGGGGTACTTCTACAAGAAAATAATGGTTATGAACATCCAATTGCGTTTGCTTCAAAGAAACTTTCTAAAACGGAACGTAATTATTCAACCATCCATCGTGAGGCGCTGGGAATTATTTGGTCGGTTTGGAAGTTTCGTGAATTCTTGTATGGCAGGAAATTTGTTATTCGAACAGATCATAAACCACGGATATACATTACAAGTTCAAATTCACCTAAGTGTGCTCGCTGGAGTTTAGAACTTTCGGAATATGATTATCAGATTGTGTATGTTAAGGGTAAAGATAACATTCCAAGTGTTGTTCTGAGTCGTGCGTCATTATATGATGGATCTGAATTACCTGTGTCAGCAGTGACAAGAAGTCAAGCAGAACGTCTAGATCTAATAAAACGCTGTCATGTAGTGGCTCATTTGGTGCTGAGAGAACATTAGAGTTAGCTAAAGAAATTGATCAGTCAATAACCTTAAGAGAAGTTCAATTATACATAGCTACATGTAAACAATGTCTAGAAGGTCCACATGTTATTCCTAAATGTACTTTAAGTATGACAAGAACTGCTATTAAACCATGGCATATTGTGCACTGTGATTTCGTGGGACCGATTCCAAGGACAATTGGGGGCTATGCATACATGTTTACATTTAAAGACGATTTAACAAGATTTGTGTTTGCGATTCCGGTTAGTTCACAAACAACTGCATCTGCAAAGAAAGTATTGAATCATATTTTCTCTATTTTTGGTCCTCCTGAATACCTGCATATGGATAATGGTTCAGTGTTCACATCTTATGAATTCAAGAGTTTTTCTTAAGGAGTGGAATGTTGAAAGCAGTTATACACCTATTCATAGACCACAAGCTAATCCTGTGAAACGTGCTCATAGAACTTTAAAACCTCCATTGCTAAAAACTGCTGAAACGAAAAAACAGTGGGATGTTGTGCTTCCTAAAATTGTAGCAGCCCATAATGCGGTGACAAATAGAACAACAGGTATTCCTCCATATTATGCTATGTTTGGAAGATCGAGTCCAGTTTTCCAAATGAGTTCTGGCCAGGATAGTAACTTTCTTGATGGGGAAGAGGAACAGGGTTTAAGAGAAATCTGGAACTGTTGTCGAGAGAAACAATTAACTAGAAAACATCTAACCATGGAAAAATCAAGTAAAGGTGTTAAGCGTGATTTCACTGTTGGTCAGTGTGTTGCTGTTAAAATACTGACTGGTCTGAAGTTTAAGAAACAACACTTTAGAACTGGTTCCACTGTATCAAAAGTGTATGGTGATTTTCTGTGTGTAACTAATATGGAACGACATCATCGTGAGTCTGTGATAGTCAGCAAAGACTTGGTCATCCTTGATACAACATCTTAGGGGGAAAGGAATGTGGGACTTAACAAGTCAATCGACGAAGAACACTCGTCATTGTCCGTGAACATTCGTCATTGTTCGGTGTTGTGAGCATTCGTTGTACTTCGGTATGATTCGTATCGTGTTATGTGCGCGCGCATGTCTCGTGGTTCTCGTGTTTCCTGTATCGTGTGGATCAGCTGGTCACTTGTTAAATGTTTGTCTGTAAAGTAAAGTTGTGTTAATGTTGTTCGTTGTTCGTGTTCTTCTGACCTAATAAAGATGGTGGCTCACACCAACACTCCCGGGCAGTAGGCTACACCAATAAAAAGTATTTAATCTATTTGCCAAAATATAAGAGGTCACATACTATTTAAGAAATGATATGGATGTTGTTGTTTTTTATTAGTAACCCTCGTTTTTGATGAAAATCGCAGTTCCATTTTTGGTGGGACCTTGCACTGTTTTGTTTTGTTTTTTGTCTGATGTGAATAATACATAAAAACTCTACAGGAAATAAAAGTGTATTTATTTATTTATTCACAGTGGTACTATTACTTGCACAAATAATCAATGTCACTAATTATTAACAGTCAGTTAAAAAATGTGTTTTGTTTAACCCCACCACTAAAGAATATTGATTTATTAATCAACGGCTGTTGGACGTCAACCATTTTCTAACTCTGACATGTTGTGTTAGAGAGGAAACCCGCTATATTTTTCAATTAGTAGCATGGAGTCTTTCATATGCATCATCCCACAGACAGGATAGCACATACCACGGCCTTTAATATGACAGTCGTAGTGCTCTGGCAGCAACACGAAATAGCCCTGTGAGCGCACCGACGGGAATCGACCCTACTACAAATCAAAGCCGCTGCTGTTTTTACTAAATAAATATTTGACGTCCGACTTTGACACGGAACTCTCTTATTTGCGGGCGGTACGTAGCCCAGTGATAAAACGCGCTTGATGCGCGGTCGGTTTGGGATCGATCCACATCGGTGGGCCCATTGGGTTATTTATCTCTCCAGACAGTGCACGACGACTGGTATATCAAAAGCCGTGGTATGTGCTATCCTGTATGTGGGAGTGTGCATATAAAACATCCCTTGCTACTGATGGACAAAATGTAGCGGGTTTCCTCTCTAATACTATATGTCAAAATTACGGAAAATTTGATATCCGGTAGCCGAGGATTAATAAATCACTGCACTCTAGTGGTGTCGTTAAACAAAACAAACTCTGTTTCGGTACATTGCAACCTACAGTTTTAACACTTCCACGAGTTGTAGCAATTGAGCTATTCATGGTCCACAGCCCCGGGACGTATATTCACTTGATTGCGGACTGGTTTACAGTATTGTTGAAATAATGTGATCCAATCGGTAATAACAACTAGCTAGTGGACATTTTCCAAGCTCAGTTGCTAGAGTTCTTATAAAGTCTTACACAGAGAGCTCCTGGATCGAATCCCATCAATAGATGATACATTTATCTCTTCCAGAAATATTACATTTTATATTAAGATCAGCTAATGACTATCAATATCACGTGTGTGTTTATGCGTCAGTGCGTGCATATGAGACTGAGTAACATATATCTTAAAATAAATAAATAGATAGATAGATAGATAGATAAATAAATAAATAAATACATAATAAATACCTCTTCTCCACCCCCACCCCCCCCCCCCTCCCCAATAAGAAGACACCACCCCAACCCAAAACAACAACAATAAACCATAACCAACATCCGCGAATGTGTTTACCTTGCGATTCTACAGCCTGAAGAACAGAATATACAACCACAATGTAAATGATAACTTGAAGAGGCGACATTTTAGGCAGATTCTCAGTTCTGGTCTGTTTTATCAACCAGGAAGATTTATTTTATTATAACAATAGTCTGCTGTATCGCAGTATTTTGATGTGAAAGAGGATACGAGTCAAGTGTACACTTTATTCATCTAAACATGACATTTTCTGCATCACGATGTACGAGGCGCCAGAGGCAGATCTATGAATATTCAGGTGTGTGTGTGGGGGGGGGGGGGGGGGGGGGGGGGCCTGATGGGTTTAAAGACGAGCACTTGATAGTGTTATCAAAGATAACTATACAAACTATTATGTGTTTATTTGTTTATTGGCTGAATTAGCCATGGCTTAATTTAAGTTTACCACCTGAAAATAGGGCAAATGGGCAACCCAAATATAAATAAATGACACAAATAGATAAATACATATGCAAAAGAAATAATACATTGAAAATTGTAAATATGTGAAAATTATGTTTGCTGAAATTCAGCAACAGTGCACACTGGAACCAGATGTACACATGTCGCAAATATGCAAATAAATCATCGGTGAAAATCCAATTCAAATAAAATCCAAATAAATAAATAAACGGTACTGTTGTTGAGCGAGAAACTGCCACATGGCGAGATCTAGCGTCAGCATACGGATCTCAGCCACCACCAACAGAACCACGCCGTGGCCAATTGTATATATGCCATGTCAGCCAGCGGCTACCCACAAAACTGCAATGGACCGACTTCTCCACTTGAATGACATACATTATCAGTGGTAGTTACAAAGCACTGAAAAAACGTGCAGTTGTTACCAGGAGAAGATAAATGAACCTGGTCGGGGAAAATAAATAAGAATTTGATGGTATAATATCAAGGCATTTTATGTATCCACCCAAACGATTTAATTATGCAGCTTAATGGCTATTTAACCTAATTCTGACTTTCTCAAGTACATCAAACCTCAATTTCATAAAAATCAATGAAATATGTTCTGTGTATCTTTCGACCACCAAATAAATAATGATATAAATAATTTATCAGTTTCCTTTTGTTAATGAAATTTAAATAGTCATTCTATATATGAAGAAACAAGGCACATAATGAACAGCCTATTGGCAAACTTTGATATCCACCTTGCCTGTCAAAGTACCAAACTAATTATCATTTTAATTGCTGTATCAAATGTGTAATAATTAACGGAACCTTAGTCTGGGTAAATGAAATAATTTAGGCTAGATCCCGAGTTTATAGACGTAAGATAGAAGTGTACACCAACCAACCGAAACTGTATTTACGTGCTTAAATCGACTGAATGCAATAGGTGTCTGTAGATAAGATTTAAAGGATACACTATTGGCAATATGTTTGCAAATTCATTATGGTGACGTATCTAGTACAGTAAACTAGTGAAGTTCCAGTGATCGGTTATAATCGAAAACTGATCGGTTTGGCTTTACCAATGTGATGATAGATTATAAAATTCATAATCGATTGTCGCGGAAAATGTTAAATAATTGTTCTTACATTTCAGACGATGGAACTGATGCAAATACAAATCCCAACATGACAGTAACACAGACCGGATAAACTGATCTGCTATTCTCTGTTTTAATGGTGAAGAAATACATTTCTCAGCACTTCATTTAACCGTTATACAAGTGTTGAACAATACTTTCCGCTCTGGACTGACCCAGTTACATGTAGTTGCGTATACTTTTCTTATACATTCATCAACACGTTATCAGTGTGTATTGGTTTAACCAATATGTTACAATGCAGATACTTCTGCTTATAAAAGGAGGGAACGGACAAGTTCATAACATACTATCATGTTTGATGTGTGTCGTTTTACATATAAGATTTGTTTACAATTGCATGTTTACACATTTGTAAATATTGACTTATTGAGGCCCCACTTTTCACATCCATCGTTTAATATTGTGTAGGTGTCATCTTTCTGTGATATCAAACCTATAGGAGATAGCTTAAATGTGTAATGGGAGATCAACAATTGGCTCACCAATGGTAACTCTACATATATATATATATATATATATATATATATATATATATATATATATTAACACTTTTTTGCAATGATGCTACTTCACAAGTGTGGACAAATAATAGATTACTACAATTAGTTGAGTTGCGGTGCGAGTAGAATCTAGCTGGTGTAAATAGAAGTATTTCTCTCACAAATAACCAGGTAGTCTATATCGCTATTGATATCAATGTATGCCTGTTGAAAGGAATGGTATACTCTGTGGTTACAAGACGGCATTTTGTAAAGGTGACGGAAAACGTAATGCCACCCGATCTGAATTACATTTATAATAGATCTGTTTTCCTGATACCAAGTCTATTCGGGCAAAAATTGTCTGGTCATTCGGGCAAGGATGTCAGATGACGTCACATGTCATTCTGGCAAGTTCAGTTCTGACCTCCCCCCCCCCCCCCCCACCACCACCAAACAATGTGCCCGTAAACCTATGCATAAACAGATGATTACCTGAACAGTTTAGGTATTTGTTATAACGAACTGGTTTGGAGCAGGTGTCAGAGTTGTTAAAAGTATAATATTTCAAATACTTGCATGTATAAATCTAACCCTGCAATGCAGTTTCTGTTGTCAATAAAGAATCATAGAATATATGTAAACACCGTATATATAAGTATATACTACCCAACACTATGTTGGTACCGTTTACTTTTTGAAGCTGAGATGTTAGAAAATACAAACATATACATATGAAATTCCATCCCAATCAATACTGATCTCTTAGCCTTACCGTACGCGTATAGTTTACAGTTCATGAATACTACAATGATAAACAGCAGTAGTCCTATACAGACTAACAAAGACAATAATGCATTTCTCCTGTGAACTATATCCTTTATTTTGCTGATGGTCACTTGGTCTGCATCACCAAGGGCCTATCCCTTAAACTTATATTTTTGTCTTCAAGTAGCCTACATTTAGATAAGAATACAGTTAGATCGATAAAGTTACCATTAGTTTATGCCTGATACACGGACTCTCACATTATCCAAAACACTGGCTACGTGATATAGATTCCACATCATCATTTATGCATAATCTAAGAGATATACTGTTTAAATATGTTTACTGTGCACGTCGACAATACGAAGCGGTCACGATAGGGAATATAAAACGGCCTTGCTTATATATAGGTTAGTTATTTTTATTATTATAATGATAATGTCGTACCGTCATACAATTTCGATCGGCAAGTTTTCGATACTTCGTGACTCGTAGAAACTGACATAAAATGGAGGACGATGAATTAGCATTTGGTGCTATAACTGGTTCAGACGCAAGCTAAAATGAACTCTGAACACACGTGCTTCTTTTTGCGCACACATTTCACAAGTGCAGCCTGATTTTGTTCATGAATATTCATGACCAGTCTTAAACGAGTACAAACCTAACAAACATATTTTCCCTGATTTAATGTGTACCGCAGGAAAATGTCATTATTACAAATATCTAATGTCCGCAACTTTCAGTATTGTCTAGATTTAATCATGTGAGTGATCACACATTTAGCTGTGACGATTTCGTTGAACAGTCTTCATATAGTACATTGGATTTTCCAATCTTAAATGATAAAATAACACACCAGCAGCAAATCTGCAAACAATTTAAACGTAGAGGGATATAGGGTGGGAGGGTTTCATTTGTTTGCAAATATTCGACGAAAATTTTAAATAACTAACTTACGCCATACCTCGATATGACGTCACTTATAACAATGCGATGTAACGTCACAATTGATAATAAATTTGACAGAACACAAACCCTAATAATTTGTTATTTCAAGCTTCTGAATATGCATCTATTGCTAAGAGAGTCAATAAAACAATTTAAATGGCAAATAATTATATCGTTGTTACTTTGATAACTTCATTTAATAGAAAGATTAAATGTTATTTTATCAAGGAAGCAGTCACGACTTTTACTAAGACTCTGTCTTATGTAAAGATGCAATTTTTGATATGAGACGTGCATGCCTTTCGTGTCTAATTCGGATATGTGTGTGTGGGGGGGGGGGGGGGGGGGAGGGGTGCGTGGGAGAGTAGTCCATCGAGGGAGATCGATCCTGAAACCCATCACGCCTTAGACAAGTGCTCTATCATTTAGCTACATGCCATCCTGCTTCCTAATGTATGGAGTGGATGTGCTCTGACCACAAGAATGCAGGTTCCAATGTACCAACTGAATTGTTATTGCCGATAATGTCAACGTTTACTATAATTATGTTGTTTAGACCCTACGTCTTTTGCAAATGTTACGTTTAATTCATATTCAATACTTGTTTTCTTTACATACGCGTGAAAAAAACCTAAACCCCGATATATTTCATATACAGTGCATCATCTAAAATGCACGAAGTTGACTTATTTCCAGTTTACAAAAACCTCTGTAGGTTTTGAATTAGCTAAGGCTATTTGTACAACAAAAGCATCACTCCATAGGGTGTATACTACTAAATCAATTCCCATAGACGACAATAGTAACATATGTGGCTAAAATTCCTACCCACAGCGTATTAATCGACATAAATACCACGGATATAAATATTACTACCCTCACATTTAAAGTGAAAAACAAACAAATTGGAGGTCAAGCTGCTCCTTTATGAGATAACGGGTAGCGTCTATGACAACCCTAGTTCTGCACAAAATTTTAGGTTTTGTTTTTTACACGTACCCCATACATGTTTCAAGAAGAAGGCTACTTGACACAGTGGTACTAGATGAAATAAAAGTGCATACATTTTCTGCCCACATGAAACATTTTGTTTTTTACAACCAACACACTCGCATTTATCACCAATCACAGGACTTGTGGTGTTCACTTCCCTATCAAATGTTGTGTACTCCTCGACCTTTGACCCAGCATTTTATTTAGCCAGTAACATTGTGTAATACAGCTTTATCAAGAAAATAAAGTATCGACTTACTCCAATGGAGATAATCAAATCTGAAAAATGGTTCTGAATCTAGTATACACTTGAAATGCTCTTCAGGAGAGCAAACTGAGTGATTATTAAAAACAAAATGATCTGGATATCTAAATATATGTTTAACAAGCTTATTGTTATGCATAAATAAGAACATAAGACACAATAGTGACAACAAATTTAATTATGTCTTTTGTAAAGTAGTTCTTCAAATTTACTTAACATGTTCCATAAAACTACAGTTGTTTCTAAAATGCACCTTAGAACCCTATAAATATGTGAAAATGACAATAAAAGTCGAGTTCTCTACAAATTTGAGTTTTCAAAATTTCACACATGAACAATTAACTATATTAATGGAAACTAAAGACATTAACCCACTGTTGGCACATGCTATTTTTAATATAAAGGTAAATTGCTATTAAAATCTTCGTTCAGGTTGCCTATATATAATACCATATTACAGTGTAAAGGGACATTCCTGAGTTTGCTGCATTGTAAGATGTTTCCGACTAATAAAATATTTCTACGATTAAACTTACATATTACATATATTTTCTTGTTTAGAATATCAGTGTCTGTATATTAAATATGTTTCTGGTCATCTTAATATTTATAAGAAATCCAAACTGGATTTTGTCTTCAAATAATTTCGTACGTACGAAAAAACAATATTTTAGGAAATAAAATTAAATGTAACCTAGTACAAATATTAGAACGACCAGAAACGCGTTTAATATAGAGCCACTAATATGTTATGCACAAAAAATATATTTCATATGTAATTACAATCGTTAAAAAGTCTCTATTAGGCGATAACATCTTAAAAATTGCAGGAAACTCAGGAATGTCCCTTTAACAGCAGGTGTATATGACAAGTCAAATACCATGCAAAAGGTAATTATTGAAATCTTTACAGTATGAATTATAGGTCAAAACCAACTTTTCCTCAGTGCTAACTTTAATTCAAACTCCATTCAGAGCCATGTACAGTGATCATTGTCAAGGTCAAGGTCAGTGTGAACTTGCATGGTCCAGTGACGGCTAATTAATAAACCAGTATAGTTTAATTAAATAAAATGACAAAATCATAATATGTTTTATTATGCACTGAATATGTGCTATAGGGTGTATATTACCAAATCAAATCCCATAGACGACAATAGTAACACATGTAGCTAAACCTCCTACCTGCATCGTATCAATCGACATAAACGCCATGGATATAAATACTACCACCCCTCACCCTTAAAGTGAATCACAAAAAAGTGGGTGTCAAGCTGCTCATTTCTGAGATAACGGGTAGCGTCTATGACTACCCTAGTTCCGCACAAAATTTGAGTACCTTTTTTTACAGATACCCCATACATGTTCCAAGCACAAGGCTACTTGACACAGTGGTACTAGATGAAATAAAATTGCATACATTTTTAGCCCAGATGAAACTAATTTTTTTTACAACCAACACACTCACATTTATAACCAATCACAGGACTTGTGGTGTTCACTTCTCTATCAAAAGTTGGGTGCACCTCGAACTTTGACCCAGCCGGAAGTTATTTGGTTTAGTACTACCTATAGGGCAATAGACTTCTTGTTTTTTTTTAAATTTTCTTACGATACCGTGTACCGCTATATAATACCTTCTCGTATTTTCATAAACCGTGTTATGATATTAATTTTCGTAAACCTTGTTACGATACCGGGTATCGCTATATCGATTATTTTAAATATACAGATCTTTTAATCAGTCTTGTCATGATACCTACCGTGTTTCGCTAGATTGACCTTAATGAATCTTGTTACGATATCGTGTTTCGCTAGACTGATCTTAATCAATCTTGTTACGATACCGTGTTTCGCTAGACTGATCTTAATCAATCTTGTCATGATATGGGGTTTAGCTAGATTGATTTTCGTAAATATTGTCATGTACTGTGTTTCGCTTGATTGATTTTTATATATTATGTACCGATCGTGTTTTGCTATATTGGTGTTCATCAATTTTCTTATGATATCGTGTTTCCTTATATTGATGTTCATAAATTTTGATATGATATCCTGTTTCGTTATATTGATGTTCATTAATCTTGTTACGATATTCTGTTTCGCTATATTGATTTTCATAAATCGTGTTACGATATCCTATTTCGCTATATAGATTTTCATAAATCGTGTTACGATATCCTGTTCGCTATATTGAAATTTATAAATCTTGCCACAATACCGTGTTTTAATAGATTGATTTTCACAAATGTTGTTATATACCGTGTTTCCCTTGATTAGTTTTAATACTCTGTGTACCGATATCGTATTTCGTTATATTGATTTTCATAAATCTTGTTATGATATCGTGTTTCGTTATATTGATTTTCATAAATCTTGTTATGATATCGTGTTTCATTATATTGATTTTCATAAATCTTGTTATGATATCGTGTTTCGCTGTATTGATTTTCTTTCGCTATATCGATTTTCATAAATCTTGTTACGATATCACGGTTCGTTATATTAATTTTCATAAATATTGTTACGATAACCATGTTTCCTTATATTGATTTTCATATATATATATTTCTCACACACCCATTGGTGAGAACACCATGTGTTATTTTTTTTACAATACATAGTTGTTTACACACGTAAGTATGTTAACAAGTTGAAGACATACGACTGGCTGCTCCTAGGTGATGACCAGGTCACCAATGTCATACGTTCAATAAAAAAAACCAGCACGGTCGAAATCGATTACACTGTGACGTATAGTTAACCTGGTAATCATGTGTATAAGACGCGTAAGGCAGCTACAAGTGCAAAGGGTTGTAAATATCTTTTAGTCGATAAAAATGTTAAAATATGCTTAAAACTTGATTTTTGAGGATAACTGGAAGGCAACGCCTGAGGGATATATAAGAAATAGAATAATACATTCGTGTCCGTTAGATACCATTTATCTCACAACTCGTTGTTTAAAAACGTATCAAAGTCGCTTTCGCTCGTTAGATATATTTTAAAACAACTCGTGAAATAAATGTTATCTAACGGCCACTCGTGTATTTCTCTCTCTCTCTCTCTCTCTCTCTCTCTCTCTCTCTCTCTCTCTCTCTCTCTCTCTCTCTCTCTCTCTCTTTTGGATTTACATATATTACGTCCTTCTGAATGAAATACGTCATAAATGTGTTTGCTATTTGAACCCAGGTGTATTAAATTAATAAAGCATCTAGGCTGATATGTTTTTAAAACTATGATTTTATTTATTTCTATTTTCTCGACAGTAGGTATTATGTTTGTTATGCATGTTATATTACGAATATGTGTTCTTTTTAGGAAATCCGGACGTCTTTGGTACGCAGTTTCTGCTTACATTTCCTCGAATTCCTGGTCTAGTAACATATTACTACCTCTACCTGGATCTGAGCACAACGGCCGGAGGTGACGTCCAAGTGAACGTGACCACGCCCCTTCTGATGACGTCGATATACGATCAGTCGTATACATTTCAAAGAAACACCGGGTTACAAATAAATCTGCATCGAGATCTCGTCATCAGACAGAACGGCCTGTCCAATAAAACAGTCCTTGTGACGTCAGACAAAAGTATTTCCGCTTACGTCACGGGTACGAGTCTGGAACACGACAAATCTCTTGGAGGGTACCGAATTTTACCGGTGGACGTTCTAGGTAAGCACTACTTCGTGGCGACACTCTGTAAAACGGGTAAATGTCAGATGGTGGTCACAGCGGCCTATTCGAACACTGTCGTCAGAATCCGCCTCCGACTAGCCACGGCAAAAGCAACTGTCCAACACGACGGCGTTGGGTACAAACAAGGCGACACAATTCAAATACAACTCGCCAGGTACGAAAGTGTGCAGATTGTGTGTCAGGAAGATATGTCCGGTACAGAGGTGGAGGCCAACAAACGTATTGCCGTCTTCAGCGGCGGAGAGAAAACTGACTTTTCATTTCCAGTTTACGATCAGGTAATCGAACAGCTTATTCCAGTCTACGCTTTGGGCACCGAGTATATCGTGGTACAAGCTCCTAAGCGGGATGATTTCAATGATCTGATCATGATCGTAGCCACGGAAGATAACACAGCGGTCTCCGTTAGCTCCGGTTACTCTTCGATCTTTCTGCAATATTCTGGACAAGTGTCTCAATTCATAATCAATCAGGATGCGTTCATCAACAGCACCAAGCCAGTGATGGTGGTGCAGATTCTGGACAGTTGTTTCGCGAAATGCGACACGGCCATCATAGTAGTGCCGTCCACCACACAGTACATGAAGTATGACACACTCAGAATATCCACCATCCACACGGTGTTCATCACTGTCGTGACAGAGACAGCGTCCATCAACTTTGTGGAAAAGAATAACATTCCTATGGTCGATTGGCGTGTTCTGGTCAGCGATTCTAAGTGGAGTGTCACGAGTACGAACTTCACTGACGGAGTTCAAGACATCACCAGTAACAACGGGTATGGAACCATTGCGGGCTTCATCAGTACGGAAGATCTACTATTAAGTGCAACCGAGGCTTTTCCACTGGCATTCAACTTAAATATAATTAACCAGGTATGTATGTATGTATGTGTATGTTTGTGTGCGCGCGTATATGTATATTTCTCCCATTCCTGGCGTATTCCATGACGTCAGCCCATGCGGAATAAATCGGTCTTGCATGACCACGTGACTTATATGATCATTTGCGGTTTTATACTTTCAATATAAACCATTTTTGGGTACGATCTTTTCAATGATTATGATTATTTTATTCTAAGATAAAAAAAATGTAGGTTTTTCACGTTTTCCCAGAATGCTTGTTTTTGTATCTGTTGGATGGGAGAAAAATGATCCTCCATTATGTATCCATGTGGGACAGGGCTATTCCATCCTCGGGTACATAATATGATATCAGGGACTCGACAAGCCTCGTACCTGACAACAAATTATGTAGGGTGGAATAGTCCTGTCCCACATGAACACATATGAAGGATTATTTTAATATTAATTATAACAAATAAATCATGTTGTTTAGAATACCAATGTTTGTTTATTTAATGTGTTTCTGGTATTTTTTTCAGGAGCCAGATGTATACGTGATCATCTCATCTTTCATTTAGCTCAGGCCGATCTTGTAATTCTGTTATATTATAATTGTGTAAATCTACGTTTGTCATAATTGTCCACCCATTATCTCCGACCCTCCACTCAACCAATACTGTCTATTTCCGGCAGCTCATATTATTTCTTAGCAGGCCATATATTTTATTTCCTGATTCTAGCCCTAATATGTACAGTCTGTCAATAACACTCTGAACACAGCCAATTCTCTGCGCCCTGTTTCCCTTTGAAAAACCTTTTTTAAAGATGCCTAAGAAACAGAATACTACATCTGCATGTTTGAGATGATATTAATTTCGTTCAACAACTCGTAAGATAAATGGTATCAAACGGCCAAGCATATATTTGTCTATTTGTCCAATGTACAAATCTGTAACAGATATCCGTATTCAAAGCAACACAATACAATGTAAATAAATTGTAATTTTAATATTTTATTAAAATGTTATATTTGGCGAAAATAAGTTTAAATTGCTATAAACTCAAATTAGTCCCTTTAACGTATACTGCGATACGCACATTCCACCTTCCAACTTAGGTTAGATTAACAAGCACTAAGTCTTAATGGCGAGTGTTCACAGAACAAGAATAGGAAATCAGATCACAATTAACTATACAATTATTTTTATTTTAAAGTTGTGGTTCATCTTCAGTATGCCTAATGCCATTCATACATCTTCAATGGAACAAACGTATTTCGAATTTTTGTACAAAATCGGTTTTCAAAATGAGTCGAAATAGATTTGTTTAGTTGATATGTACCCAGTTG
This sequence comes from Gigantopelta aegis, assembly GCF_016097555.1. Lineage (NCBI taxonomy): Eukaryota > Metazoa > Mollusca > Gastropoda > Neomphalida > Peltospiridae > Gigantopelta > Gigantopelta aegis. The sequence goes on along the minus strand of NC_054699.1, from coordinate 11,407,378 downwards.
TGATTATAAAATGTTAGAATACGTCTACTCTGTTTTATTTATAAGTAAAATGTATTTGAGCGAATATGGGATGGATTGGATTGTTTTTGTCAGAACAATAATTTCTATTTGTGTTTATACCTAGAAAGAAGATAAATATTGTCAAACTTACTCGAAATATAACGTCCATCTCCAACCGAAAATAAGTGATCGTCGTTCAACATAGAGTTTGTAAAAACAAAAAATCAATAAAAAAACAACAAAAACAACAACAACAAAAACAACAACAACAACAACAAAAACTGTACAGTTCAGTTCATACACGTTGAATTGCCAAGCGACTAACACCGGAAGATTTAATCAATGGGCCACTAAGACCGGTTTGCAAGATGAACAAATCTCAAGTTGTCGTCGTGACTCGGAATGGAAAGCATTGTAGACCCAATGTGTTATTACAGAATGGGTATTAGTTTTATTATAATATGGGCATCTATTTTTATTACAAAAATGGGCCCAATTCTATCACAGAATGGGTCGCTTATTAATGCATATTTTAGTGTATTTTATATGTAGTAATATTATACCAACACATAAGCTCTTATTTACCACCGGCGATAACTACTTTGAGAAAAATATTAACACATTTGATACAAATATATATAATATATTATTCTGGAAACTATTTTCTGGCGCTTCTACAACCCAATTACACAAAAATGTACGAGAAAATTTTCCATATTTGCACAATCGAAATTTAGAAGATAAATGAGTCGTTCGTCAAACCAGAAATT
>NC_054699.1:11346523-11406408 GCF_016097555.1 Gigantopelta aegis | reverse complement strand
CTATGGGAGGTGCAGAAGGGATGGAACATCATTGTACGATCTCCTAGGGAAATGGCGGTCCTGCTAGGGACGTACGCCTGATAGTGGATCATGGAATCAATCATGACCGGATACTTTTTACTCTCCCTTGTGCAGCGATACGATTTTGATATTGTAACATGGTTTTGAGACTTCCTAACTGGCACAATGTGCAAATTTGTTCATTTATCTATACGGTAGTAACAGGTGTGGTGTTTTCCAGAGTTTACCTTTGTCAATATATTAAATCTACATATAAAATGCTTGTTGGTTAGCAATTAGATTACTTTACTTGTTTACACAGTGCTATATTTATATAGTTATTAAATTGTACAAATATATTCTCAAAATTAACCAAATGATATAAATATTTTATAATCCTGTATATATATTAACCAAATTGTACAAATATTATATAAACATGTGTAAAATGAATCAGGTGAAATCGCTGTCATGAAATAATACATATTAATCGACAATCAGAACTGGTTTTGTCTTAAGTGTTAATTTTCAGAAGAAACACATTTTTTTTTTTTTTTAATCTACAGAAAAGCAATTTTATTGTTTTCATTCTAAATAGTTGGTTTCACATCAATCCTAATACATCTGTGTTCTACAGAGTTAGAGACGAAATGGCGAACTAAGGCTCGACATATGAAGTAGATGTATTTTACAGTGAAATCCATATAATTGATATATTGCTGAAATAATAAAATATGCATTACATCTGCATTTTATGGATCGATTCATCTGGTCAATTTATTCACGTGTTTATGTTAAACATTTATATACAAGGCAGTGTGGAAGCTATCAACCAACTTGGAGAGGAATATTTGCATTGTTTTTGTTTTAATATTACCTGTAGTGAAGAATCTGCCTTGGCTAAGGCAACATAGATGCATAATTTGATCAGCTGAGTCAGGCAGTCAAATGGCATTTACAAAATAGCTCCAATAGGTAACACAATACATTGAAGCTGATTATGATGATAAATATAAAGGGTACTTATTGGAAACTACAGGGTCGAATTTGACATAGACTTTGTATATCGGTATTTCGTTGTTTGTTTTCGGATTTTGTTTTGTGGGGGAGGGATTTGGGTTTTGGGGTTTTTTTCTTTAATTTCTAAGTTTTTGGGGGGTGTTTTCTTTTCTTTTTTAGGGTTATTATTATTATTATTTTGCTTTTATGTTTTGCTGGTGTTTCTTTCTTTGTTTTTCTTTTTGTCTCTTTTTTTTTTTTGGTGGTGATGCTAATGTGATACTCAGCTTGTTTTAGAACTGTTTATTGTTTTTGGAAAAATCAAGAAGCAATTTGTAAAATAATTTAATTTTTGTTTTAAACTGTTTTAATCAACAATTATTCCAATGAATTTACGACATGATGCCCTTTCTCCATTGAGTTTTATCCTGTGTACGTGTTGGGAGTGGTTGTCCTACGGGCGGTGCAGAAGGGATGGCACGTTATTCTACGGATCTCCTAGGGGAGTGGCGGTCCTCCTAGGGACGAACACCTGATAGGGGATCATGGAAGCAATCACGACCTTGTCTAATATCCTTTTGACTCTCCCTTGTGCAGAGATATGATTTTGATATTGTAATACGGTTTTGAGATTCTTAACAGGCGCAATTGGCAATTTAGTTCATTTATCTATATGGTAGTTACAGGTGTGGTGTTTTCCAGATATTACTTTTGTCAGTATATTATATCTACATATAAAATGCTTGTTTAACAATTATATTATTTTACTTTTTTTATACAGTGCTATATTTATATAGTTATTAAAATGTACAAATATATTCTCAAAATATCTCTCTTTTTTTTTATTCTTTTTTTTTATTTTTTATTTTTTATTTATTCTTTTTTTTTTGGAGGGTTGGGGGGGAGTAGTGTCTTTTGTTGTTGTTTTCATCCTCCTTTTGTGTGTGTGTGTGTGTGGGGGGGGGGGGAGTTGTTGTTACTGTGTTTAGTTTCTTTTTTTCTTTTCTTTTTTTTGTTGATTTGGTTTTTATCGGGGGGGGGGGGGGTTCGCGTTGGGGTTTTTTTTTTTTGGCTTGCTTTTTATTTATGTTTCATTCTTCTTTGTTTTAAATTATATTTGTTGGAATGCTAATATAATATTCAGCTTGTCCTAGAACTGTTTTGTGATTCTGAGTAAATAAAAAATAACAAAGCATTTAAAAAAACAAAAACAAATTAAAATAAAATACCGAAAAAAACCCCCACCTAAATGTTTTAATCAACAAGTATTCCAATGAATATGCGACATGGTGTATTTTCACAAAATGTCGCAATATGCTGTTGTTTATTTATCTATATGGTACTTATGATGCTTTCCAGATATTATTTTAGTTGCCTTAGTATATGTCTTATTCTTGATATCTGCATATGAAGTGCTAATTTGTTAACAATTATATTTCATTACTTTTTGCAGAGTGCTATGTTTATGTAGTTAATAAAATTTACAAATGTATTCCCAAAATATATTGTTGTTGTTTTGTTTGTTTGTTGTTGGGGATTTGGGGTTCCTTTTGTTGTTGCTGGCGGGTTGTTGTTTTGTTTATTTATGTGGGGGTTTAAACTATGGTAAAATGCAAGAAAAGTGTGATGATCATCATCAATATAAAAATTCAACAATTAAATAAAAACACAGTGTAAAGGACTGTGTAAAAGTACAAATATCACAGATAGATATAATTAAAATTTAGAATAAAATTCAGTATCTCGTAAAAACTGCAATAAAAGTTCTGGATGGAATCGAAATGATTCCATCACATTTCTTTGTCCAAATATATCTTTTCGAGTTTCTGACAACTGCTTACACTCCACCAAAATGTGTCGCACAGTCAGAAGACACTGGCAGTGCTCACACTGAGGTGGAGGATCTTTCTTCAAGATAAATGAATGGGTTAAGTAAGTGTGACCGATGCGGGCACGACACAAGACTATTTCATCCTTCCTGCACCGTCTATAGGAGGACTGCCACTCTCCCAAGACTGGCTTGATAGCATGAAGCTTGTTCGCAACCTCACCGTCCCAATCACGTTGCCAAATCGAAAAGATAAATTTGTTAATACCATATTTAAAATCAGTATACGGTACACCAACCCTGGCATGAGGCAAATCCAAAGCAGACTTGGCAGCTAAATCTGCCTTTTCATTACCCCTGATGCCAACATGGCTGGGTACCCAACAAAATACAATGTCTTTATTACCAATAGATAAAAAGACACACTTTCGTATCACCATCCTAATTAAGGGATGGTCCAGCTTCATATTACGTAAAGCTTGGAGACAAGAAAGTGAGTCAGTAAAAATAATAAATTTGGATGCACTAGAATCCTTTATTTCTTCTAAGGCTTTAATGACTGCCCAAACTTCAGCACTAAAGATCGATGCTGAGTCAGGTAGTCGCATGGAAAGTATTGTGTCTGATGGAAAAACTGTAGCACAAGCCACAGAATTCCCATCCCGTGATCCATCTGTATACACAGGAATGTAATCACGGTACTTGTCCTGAATTTCCATGAACAATTGTTTATAAACTACAGCATCTGTACGATCTTTCTTCAGATGCGCCAGATGAAACACAATTTTAGGTGGTGTAATACACCATGGTGGTAAAACAAAATATGAAGGAGTTTCCAAAGTGTCAGTTAAATCAATGTTGGAAAGCGACAAAAAACGCTTAATGCGAAGACCAAATGTACGAATAGCATTTAGCCTTGCATCAAACAACTTCATATATTTGTTGTCAAACACAGCATCATGAGCTGGATGTGTTGGTAAAGATTTAATCTTGGCAGCATACTGCAGAGAAAGCTTTGCACGTCTAGCACCCAAACAGGGTTCATGTGCATCAACGTACAAGCTCTCTACAGGTGATGTTCTAAACGCACCAAGACAAAGCCTAAGTCCCTGATTGTGTATAGGATCTAGCATCTGCAAGTAAGACTTGCGTGCCGACCCATACACAATGCATCCATAATCAAGTTTAGACCTCACAAGAGATCTATACAGACGGAGCATAACCTTGCGGTCTGCTCCCCATTCCGTATTACCAATAACTTTTAAAATATTGAGAGCTTTTAAGCCCTTCTTTTTAACATATTTAAGATGGGGCACAAAAGATAGCTTCCTGTCAAATATAACCCCCAGAAATTTAGTCTCCTCCACAACTGGAATTGGATTTTTGTCCAAAAACAACTGTGGATCTAAGTGAAGACCTCTTTTCTGGCAGATATGCATACAAACCGTTTTTGCCTTTGAGAATCTAAAGCCATTGTCAGTTGCCCATTGATGAAGTTTATTCAAACAAAGCTGCAACTTACGTTCAATGATACTCATATTGGACGATCTATAGGAAATCTGAAAATCATCGACATATAACGAGCAATCGACACCAGGTGTTAAACACTGGGTGATGCTGTTAATTTTCACAGAAAATAGAGTTACAGACAGGATACTACCTTGAGGCACACCCATCTCCTGTGGGTGAATGTCGGACAAAGTCGACCCCACCCGGACTTTAAAAGATCTATCTCTTAAAAACTGAGATATAAAAACTGGAAGTCGACCTCTTAAGCCCATGCCATGGAGGTCGTTTAAAATCCCATACTTCCACGTGGTGTCGTAAGCTTTCTCCAAATCAAAAAACACTGAAACCAAGTGCTGATTATGGATGAAAGCTTCCCTACAAAACGTTTCAAATCTAACAAGATGATCAACCGTGCTACGTCTAGATCTGAACCCACATTGCACGTTAGTGAGCAATTTGTGAGATTCAAGATACCAGACAAGTCTACGATTGATCATGCGTTCCATGGTTTTACAAATGCAACTTGTCAAAGCGATAGGGCGATAACTAGTAGGATTGGTTGGATCCTTACCAGGCTTGGGAATAGGAATGATAATAGCTTTCCTCCAATCAGAAGGAAAGTCACCAGAAATCCAAATGTTATTAAAAACATTCAAAAGAACCATCAAAGATGATTCAGGTAAATGTTTTAATAACTGATAATGAATTTCATCTGGACCTACTGAAGTATCACGGGCTCTACGAAGAGCATCCTGCAATTCCTCCATAGAGAAACGCATGTTGTACACTTCAGCATTTTCAGATGAAAAATTAATGGACTGCTTTTCAGCTTTAGTTCTGACAGATGTAAAAGCATCTGTACTGAAAGCAGAAGATGAGTTATGAGAAAAGTTGTCTGCCAATGCATTAGCAATGTCACGATGAGACGTGACATCCGTATCATTGACAGACAAATGATGAACTGTATTACTGGATTCTTTACCTTTGATTTTACGGATCCTATTCCATACAGATTTTACTGATGTTTGTGAATTTAACTTGGAGACAAAAGTTCTCCAAGATGTTTTCTTACTCTGTCTAATCTCTCTGCGAGCCTTAGCCCTAGCAATACGAAATGCATCCAGGTTGTCTGATGTAGGTTCACGTTTGAACCGCTCAAGCAACCTGTTTCGCTGTTTGAATGCATTTTTGCACGTATCATTAAACCATGGTTTACTGAAACGCTTTGGTACTGCCGAAGTCTTAGGAATAGTTTCATCTGCAATGTCCTTCAAGATGGAAGTGAACAAAGACATGGGATCATCAGCATCAGTAATGGCAAATTGTTGCAGACGAGTGCTGCACAGATGCTGAAACTGACCCCAATTTGCCTTCGCCAACTTCCACCTTTGAACCCTTTCAAGTGATGGTGGTCCATCATTCTCCAAAATAATGGGAAAGTGGTCACTACCACAAGGGTCTGAACCAACTTTCCAGGAGAAATCAAGAAAAAGTGATGGACTACAAAGAGTTAAATCTATGGAAGTGAAAGATCCACTTGCAGAATGAAAATATGTACGACTTTTATCATTAAATAAAAGTAAGTCGTTTTTGAGAATTAAGTCTTCCAATTGTTTACCTCTAATATTGATATCCTCGCATCCCCACAAAGTGTGGTGACCATTAAAATCTCCCATAATAATAAAGGGAGTAGGAAGCTGGTTAATGAGATCTTGAAGATCTCTAGAATTAAAATTAAAATGGTTTCGAGGAGGTAAATAAACTGAACACAGAGTTATAGTTTTATGAGCCGTGACCTTTACAGCCACAGCTTGTAAATTTGTAGTTAAAGCTACTATACTCTGAGGAATGTTTTCATTAACAAGAATGGAAACACCCCCAGATGCTCTATTTTCAGTTTCATGAAACTTATGATAGAGGTTAAATCCTCTCATGGTAATATGATCAGTGTCCTTCAAGAACGTTTCCTGAAGACACACTGCAAGAGGATTATGTTTTTGAATTAAAAGACTTAATTCATCAAAATTGGGCCTAAGCCCACGGCAGTTCCACTGAATGACTGAATTAGTCATTAGGGGGAAGTACAGGAGTTATCTTTGGCTTATGAGATCTCTGTGGGTGTGGACGGTCATCTGGCACTATATCCATTTGATCATCCACATCAGCCAAAGCTTCAAATGGATTGTTGGTCGAAACCAACTTTTTTTCAGCTTTCTTCAGTCGTCCTGAAGAAGAATCCTTATGCTGCTTTTTGGTGTCTTTTCTTGACGGAGGCTTACTGGGACCTGGCTCCCCAGGCGATGAGCCTCTTGATGGATTCCTAGAATCCAAAGACACTTGAGTAGATGTTGAAACTTGTTTATGAACAGTCTGTTTTTTGACATCTTTTGGATGAGAAATCTTCTTAAATGTATCCTCACTGTTGGGCCAAGTTAAATCAGTTTGAGTAGCTATACTCGTTGTAGAAACCTTGACAGCCGTGGCATATGATTTACCTAATACCACATTTGTCGAAGACTCTACAAGTTTTCTAGCATCAATGAAAGTCAGGCGCTTTTCTACCTTGACCTGCTGCACCTGTTTTTCCACTTTCCACTTTGGGCACTCTCGCGAGTACGCAAAGTGTTTCCCTTTACAATTGGTACATATCATATCATTCTGACATGTCTTGCTATCATGGTCAAACTGACCACAACGAGCACATGTCAATCTGTTGCGACATGTATTCTGTCCGTGTCCAAACTTTTGACATTTGAAACACCGTAAAGGGTTGGGGATGTAAGGTACAACTGGTATATTCAGGTAACCTGCTTTAACTGAAGATGGAAGTGTAGGCACATTGAATGACAGGATCAAGGTGTTTGTCGGCACAAGTTCATTATTCCGACGAACCTTAATCCGCTTGACTGATGTAACCCCTTGTGAAGAGAGATTTTCGCAAATCTCATCCTCACTAACTCCTTCCAAATCCCGAGATCGAACTACTCCTTTAGATGAATTTAGAGTAGCGTGAGGACTCACAATGATAGAAATGTTGCATATCATTTTAGATTTAAGAAGATTTCTGGAATGACTCTCTGTTGAACATTCAACCAACAATGAGCCATTCCTCAATTTCTTGACAGTTTTGGGCTCTCCGGCCAAGCCTTCGAGCCCTTTCTGAATTGCAAAGGGCGACAGTTTTTTCAAGGCCCCTTCATCGGAAGAACCGATGACGAGAAACCTTGGCCAGGTTTTCAAAGAAATCACTTTGGATTTCTTAACATTCAAAGACTTAGATTCTTCATCAGATGATGAAGAATCTGAAACTTCGGTGTGGACCCTTTTCAGGGTCCCATCAAAAGATTGAGATTGGTTAATATCCATATTAGAAATCAAATGGTTCATCAACCATGCCCCCACCCACCACGGAGTCCAACAAGGGGACATGATGCTGCGGATAACCAGCAGGCACTCATGCCAGGGATACATGGTTGATATACTCAGGCAAGAAAAAATTAATCACCTGATTGACCCTAGCCACCGCACTAAGAGCAACAAATACAAAAGGTAATTAAAACAATGTTTTTTCTTGGCTATATAAACAAAACAAAGGTTGTTTGCTCTAGAGCTTGGCATGACCAGCCGATTAATCAGGTCGGGCCTTCCTGACCACCCGTCTGGCTGAACTCCAGGCCAAAGTGGTGTGTTGCCAGAAAACATACCCGCAGATATGCCCCCAACTCAACCACCAGGATCCCATCATCCAGCATTACGGGATGCACCTCACGGCCAACAAGGTGCCCCAAAAGGGGATTTGTGCTGTATTGGACGTCCATATATGTAATGACGGCGATTTTTTAAAACTTTGATATTTGTCGATTGTGTGAACATATTAGTTTAATTATTGAAATATATTGTTTAGTGTGTCTACTATGTTTAGTTCATTTTGTACACTGTAACATAAATTTAAAATTAATTATATTTTCCTTCACGAACGATTATAATTAGAAAGACATGGTATTTATATATCCTTTTAATCTCCCTCTCCTCTCTCTCTCTCTCTCTCTCTCTCTCTCTCTCTCTCTCTCTCTCTCTCTCTCTCTCTCTCTCTCTCTCTCTCTCTCTCTCTCTCTCTCTCTCTCGCTCTCTATCTGCACAGTGTCAATTATGTTAGGTGTAAAATATCCTTTATTTCCTTTCCGAACATCTCCCAGATTGATTATAAGCTGATGTGAACTCGATGTGGACAAATACTTTTGCTCGCTGTTGTAGAGGAAGGAAAACAATATTATATTTAACGACACTCAACTCATTTTAATTACGATTATATGGCATCAGATACATCGTTACGGGTCACATAGATAATCAGACAGGAAACCCGCTGTCGCCACGCAATGGGCTACTCTTTCCTATTGGAAGGAAGATCTATATATATATATATATATATATATATATATATATATATATATATATATATATATATATATATATCTATATATATATCACCCCATAGACAGGAACGTACAACCTACGGCTTTTGCTATACCACGTTGTACAGAAACAAGACAGATCTCTAGCGCTTTTCACTAGAACAATTAAACATTTAGTGGGTGAGATTCAGTGGCTTAAATTAGAATGACAGAGGGAAAGGATGGATTGTAATTTGGACTGGAATGAGGACTTCGAACTGCGTCCAGCGAACGGTGGCCGGTAATTCGCATTGTCTCGTCCTCTTCTATTTCGGCTGCATAGAGTCGTGTTGCACAGGTACGCTTACCTGAATGGTTTATACAATTGACTTCAACGATCGTAACTTGTTTACTCCAAGGACTTGCGTGCAGTATCGAATAGCTCTAGGTGCCAGCGGTCGCCGATAAAAAGGTTCTTCTTTTTCAACTTTTGACAGGTACAATTGGTAAAGTTCACGTAAGTCATTACTAGTATAATTACGGATGCGTTTAGCTTGCACAGAGCGATGCCCATGACCGCCGTTGAAGGTTTTGGAACAGTTGCCTTGAAACTCTACAAACGAAACCTGCTGGTCACTCCCCACCGTTATCTGTTTTGTTTCCAGTTCTCGATGTTCGTCGCAAGCACTTAATCCAAAACGTTTACAGTTGTAAAAAACGATAGTGTTCAAAAAACTTTGGGCACAACTGTCACTATAAACACCCTTTCCCCACATCATTATTTCGCTATCTTCCGTCAACGGTTCTCCTTGTCTTGCACTGAACCCCAGTTCCTGCTTGGTAAGTTTGCTCATCTGTGCACTAAGTACTGTACGGAAAGGAGAGCAGTCGTTTTGTTTCACATCCAAAAAGTGTATGTAACGGTCACGTTGTGTCATGCTTCGCAAAAGGCAAGCCATAATCATATACAATGTTTTGGGTGGATTGTGCTTAGCCATGTGTTTACGTCATCAGTGGAAATGTTTTTAAGTTCTGGTAAATTATGTCCCATCCGATGTTTTCTCCACTGTTCAAACACTCTAACAGCCCACTTGGTATTTTTTACGCGTATGCTTGCTCTATGTATAGGAAATCAAATTATTATTAGACGAAGAGAGAGAGAGAGAGAGAGAGAGAGAGAGAGAGAGAGAGAGAGAGAGAGAGAGAGAGAGAGAGAGAGAGAGAGAGAGAGAGAGAGAGAGAGAGAGACAGACAGACAGACAGACAGACAGACAGAGAGAGAGACAGAGAGAGACAGAGAGACAGACAGAGAGACAGAGACAGACAGACTAACAGACAGACAAACAGACAGACACACAGAGGCAGAAGAAGAGAGAGAGAGATGCGAATGCCGCTGCACAAGTTATTCATTTCGAAAATCAACAAATAGTATTCATATGCACTTTGATGACAGGACACATCAGGATATTCTTTCAGCATGTATTTAGGGACAGTTTGGAAAAAGCTGCAAAGAGACATGTGTGACACATTATTCTTTATTGTCATTATATTGCTTATTTTATCTATCACAATTACTTATACTTTCCTCTTGAAAAAGTCTGTATTATATAGACGGAACGTCGAGTTTTAACTGTGTGTTGTGTGGGGGTTTTTTTTTGTTTAAAGTGGATGGTTTTAGACAAAGACTTTTGGTTTTAATTGCTTATAATATATTATATACTTGTATTTAATTTTCAAAAGGGAGGAAATCCATTATCTTCAAACTTAGGCATAGGTGGCTGTCCTCACTTCCACCACCCCAAACACTCGATTCTGTATGTCCTAAACATGTATGCATGTTAATAAAATAAAATAAAAGGACAATAATGCATAATGTATTTCTTTTTCACACATAATTGCGTTGTGGGAAAACATGGGGAGAACTTTAATCAGGCTTGTGATAATTACAAAGACAAAAATGTGATCGTCTGCCTTGATCTTGTCTTGGTGGATGTGTTGCTAGGTTTACTCAGCCATATACTGGTTGTACAGAAGGACGTATGTAAATATATCTCTTTAGTAGATTGTACTATCATTAATTACAACGTAAAACCTTCTCAAGTGAATAGCTCTACTAGGCAGAGTAGGAACAATATCAAGCTCCGGGGCAACAATCCCTGGTAAGATTATAATTATTTATACAGAGAAGGACAAGGACGTTCGAGTCTTCGAATGAGGGCCTGTGAGCGGGGGGGGGGGGGGGGGGGGGGGGAGGGTCCGTACGGTTCTGATGTTGTACACTCTATACAGAAACATATTTAAAACAGACAATGCTAGGTTATTAAACAATAGTAAACGTATAGGTAAGCAGAAATTCAAATGTAGCAATAGTCCAGCTGTGGTGTCTACATGCCACAACTGTTGAGACATTTTGGGGATGTCCATTATATGCCGATTGATTTCAAACAGTGTCATAACTATCAATCTGGTATAGGCATTCTTTTATCAGTGTTATAAACGTCAACAGCTTTTGAATGCTTCCTAAATGTATGCCAGACAGTTAGTTCACAAACATGAAACCTTGCCGGTTACAATGACAGCTGGTGTTGTATCACATTTTGATCTTGTATGCAGTATTGTTGTTATGTTTGTAAAACCCTGTACAGCAATGAAGTTGACCACTGTAAGCTGCGTTCCTACCAGATACTATCATACCTGAGTGCATGCTATGACATATGCTTAACTACCCAGTGAGCTCTGTCTTGTACAGGTTTATGGTTATCAATCAATGTCTTGGGGTGACACTCCTACTGCAAGCAAAGTGGGAAATGTGTTATGTGGCAGTCTTCCTATCGACTAAATATGTAACTAAATTATGACGGTAGTCATGAACATTATCAAAACATCAACATCTTTTGAATCTGCCGTGAGTAGAGATACGATTTTGAAAGTCTTAGATAATTAAAGGCTCATATGCACGCGTTTTTACTTTTGTTGAATACGTAATTTTTTTTTTCTTTTGTTCTCCCTCTCGTTTTAGTTATTTCTGATATCCAAAGAGACAGTGATGCCGCAGTGACGGCTTTATCCGTTATAGCTGGGATACTCTTCATTTCACATGCTGCAGTATCACGCATTGTCTTATTGTAAGAATAGAGTTCAAAACGTTATATACATAGATAATATATGAGTGACCTTTAGATATCATTTATCTAACAACGAGTTGTTTTAGTAGGTATCTAACGAGCGAAAACAAGTTGGATACGTTTTTAAACAAGATAATATAAATGGTATCTAGCTGACACGAAGGTATTATTATATTTCTTATATATCCTCAAAAACCAGTGTTAAACAAATTTAAACGTTTTTGTTTTCAACTTAACTTATTTACAACCCTTACACTTGTAGCTAACTTACGCGTCATAGACTATAATCAGTTTCTGATTGACCTATAGGTCACAGAACAATCAATTTCGATCGTGTGTTTGTTGGGGTTTTTTTTCATTGAATAGTATGGCTGTCTTTGAACCTTTATCGTGACAAAACATTTGTATATACAGCACTGACATACATGATTTAAAGAGTTAAACATCTAGTCTAAAATAAATGAGACCTATGATTTTTGTCAGTAATCGAAATATACGAATTGATCTAGGCATCATAACTACACACTGTATGAAGTAACTACAGGATAAAAGTATATATTAGATGCTCACTTTGCATTTATTAAATTCCAGATGGATATAGTTCATTTTTTGTTGATTAGATTATTTGTTATTTTAACTTCTATAGCTATCGGGGTTGTTTGTCCAGGACAGTGTTAGTGGTTAGTGAGAGAGATGTCGGTATAGTCAGTGTAACCCTCACCACAGTAACACCCGTAGACACCCCGGAGAGAACCCAGCCTTAAGGCTGGTGGATTAATATTATAATAATATAATATTATACAATCGTGAGGTCGGTACTGATTAGAATTCAGTATTGCTATGTCTGCATAGGTATCTGTGAAACAATTATATGTGCATATGTGATAATTATGTAAGTTTGATTTCTTAACTTAATCCTATTCATATACCTATCTTTGTGAGACACAATGCTATGGTGTTTTCAAACATTCAGTCTTTTATTCATTCATTCATTCAATGCATGTGTGTAATAGTTTTGTTTGTATATGTTTTAGTTTTAGTGATATGTTAAAATCATTCGATTGCATGCTAATTAACTTTAAATTTAAATAAGGAATGTCTATTCTAGGCATATTAGACATCAAAAGTTGAAACAAAGATGTAATGACCGACACACTTCCAAGGGAATCATCATGCAAATGAACAACATAGTTGATGAAGAATATGAAAATGCGGAACCACAGTACAATGATTCCAATAGCAAATTCAAATAGCGAATATGTATTGTAGGCATATTACACGTCAAAAGTTGAAACAACGATGTGATGACAACCACACTTCCAAGGGAATCGACAAGCAAATGAACAACGTAGTTGATAAAGAATATTATAATGTAGAAGCACAAAACAATGATTCCAGTCTTCAACCTAGAACATGCCCACCCCGAGAGTTTCGCATGGAGCGGCTACTTATGTTAACTCAGCAGAGTTGGGTGGTCAAGACAATATCCAGCAGATTCGACAAGATCGGTTAAACGAGTGTGAATGTGTCAACTCAGAAAGAGGTGCTCGATCCGATGAATATGAAACACTCGACAAAACTGCAATTAAAATATCTGAGAACCTATATGATAAAACTGCAATTAGAATATCTGAGAACCTCTATGATAAAACTGCAATTAGAATATCTGAGAACCTATACGACACAATTGCAATTAGAATATCTGAGCACCTCTATGATAAAACTGCAATTAGAATATTTGAGAACTTCTATGATAAAACTGCAATTAGAACATCTGAGAACCTCTATGATAAAACTGGAATTAGAATATCTGAGAACCTATATGATAAAACTGCCATTAGAATATCTGAGAACCTATATGATAAAACTGCAATTAGAATATCTGAGAACCTCTATGATAAAGATGTATAATATTTAAAAACATTGATATGTTATATATATATATATACACACACACACACAGAGAAGTAAATCGTCATTATTATTTAAGTATCATCGTTTAATGTCTGAGCCCGAGAGTCATCTTTTTTGTATTAATCATTGTAAATATTATGATAAAAAAAATATTATTTCAACACATGCAACTTTTGATAACACTGCAATACGGTCCTTTGAGAACATCTATAACAAAGTTGTATAATATTTAAAAACATTGATATGTTAAATATATATACACAGAAATAAATCGCTATCATGACCATCACATTGTCAGCACCATTTAATGTATGTGCTATAATTTCATATGTTTTATATTAATCATCGTTAATAATATTGATATTTTTTTTACTGTCTATTTAAAACACCTCAATTAATATGTATTCACTCTTATTGGATGATAATGTAACTACTAACTACTAACCCACTGTCTTGGTCAGACAACCCAGCTAGCTGAGGTATGTACCCAGGACAGCGTGCTTGAACCTTAATTGGATATAAGCATAAAAATAAGTTTAAATGAATGAAAACAAATATGGTGAATATATTTAACTATCGCAGTAGATTTAAACGCGTTAGTGAGCGCCGATACATGAGGAATACACAAAACACTAACAAACCGTAATACAGAATAAAATAAAAAGTATGTTTTGTTTAACGACACCACTGGAGCACACTGATTAATAAATCATCGGCTACTGGATGTCAAACATTAGGACTTGTAGTCATCAGAGGAAACCTGCTACATTTCTCCTAATGCAGCAAGGTATCTTTTATATGCACTTTCCCAGAGACACGAAATCACATACCACAGCCTTTGCCAGTTGTGGTTCACTGGCTGCAACGAGACAGAAAAAACACAAAAAAGCAACAGTCATCTGAATGGATCCACCGAGATGGTTCGATCCTGTGACGCAAGCACCTCAAGCGAGCACTTAAATGATAGAGCTGAATCCTGCCCCTACAGAACAAAGTCGCAGACCGGCGTCTGTGGCGCCCTGGTTAAGCCACCGGACTCAATGGGTAGGTGTAAGGCCACTACACCCTTTTCTCTCTCGCTAACCACTAACTACTAACCAAGTAACAACTAACCCACTGTCCTCGACAGACAGCTCACATAGCTGGGGTGTGTGCCCAGGACAGCATGCTTGAACCTTAATTGGATATAAGCACGAAGATAAGTTGAAATGAAAATGAATTAAAGTCGCAGACTCTAGTTTCAACCCATGAAAATGGACACTAAGTGTGGCTAATTTACAAACACGTATCACATCTGGATAACGTTACAACAGAGTGAATCAAGAGTCTATGATATTGAAACGGTGAATGCCCTTAAACATTGACTAAAACTCGACTTCATAACTGTTACTTCTCAGACACACGTGCGTTTTTTTAAATGTGAAAATGCATTATGTGGTATTAGAAACACCAAGATGACAAGAAACACTTTGGATGTACGGTAATAGATAATCTGAACAATAAAATATAAGTAATGTTTGATTTCCATGAGCATAAACGGCTCTAATAGTGTAAACTGTGCTTTAGTGTTTAACAATTAGGGTCTGTCACTACAAGAAACTGTGTTCGACACCACTCGAGGACATTGATTTAATAATCATCAGATAATGGATGTCAAACATTTGTTAAGTATGTCTTGTAGTCTTTGAGATGAAACCCACTATATATTCCCATTAGTAGCTATGGATATTGTATATGCACCATCACACAGATATGATATCGCATACCACGCCGTCTGATATACCAGTCGTGGAGCACTGGCTGGAAAGAAAAATAACCCAATGGGCCCACCGACGAGGTTGGAGCCTGAACCGACCGCGCACCAAGAGAGCGCTGTATCAAGGGCTATATCCCACCCCACATAATAAGACGTCAGTATACCAGGACTATACAAATAACGTACACATACACAGGGCAAGAGACCATCCTGAATAAGAATCCAAATGAGAACCGATTCAATTCAAAGCTGATCACCTTGAAAACGACCTTCTTTTAGCATTGTGCAAAATGTAGGCGGTTGTCTCGAAGAAGCTTATTACCGTGACCTGGAGAGCAAAATAGATGTTAAAGGGTCATGTGTAATATTATATTAGTAAACACAGGCTAGTTTTAGTAGGATGTTAGTAGTAGTAGTAGTAGTAGTAGTAGTAGTAGTAGTAGTAGTAGTAATAGTAATAGTCAAAGTAGTCAAAGTAGACCTGAAAATGTTTGGGTTTTTTTGTTTTGTTTTGTTATTATTATTCATTAAAAAAATCAATGTATAAAATACAAAAAACAACTCAAGTTAAGGCTTAGTGGTTAGTAAGAGATACGTCTGTGTAGTGATCTCTACCCAATGAGTCGTGAAACTCGCTAGGTGGGGAGACAGTACCGGAATGCGATCCCAGTACCAATCAGATTAACTACAACATCGAGGTCGGTCACATTTTGACAATGACAGTAAACCAGTAAATGTTAAAAAAAAAATAGATAATAAAATGAAAATAAATAAAATCTAAAAACACATGAAAACTGGCGTCATAGAAAAACAGAAGTTAAAGTTTGTTATGTTTAACGACACCACTAGAGCACATATATTTATTATTAATCATCAACATTGTCAAACATTTGGTCATTTCTGATGTTTTGGGGAAACCCGCTACAGTTTTCCATTAGCAGGATAGCCCATACCACGGTATTTTATATACTAGTCGTGGTGCACTGGGTGGGACGGACAATAGCCAAATAAGCCCATCAACGGGATCGATCCTAGACCGACTGCGCATCAGTATAACGCTTTACCACTTGGCTACGTAGACCCTCACACGCCACATCCCCCATCCCACCCTAACCCTGGGTAAAACAAAAATATGTGTAAGTGGCATTGCTCTATTGTCATGATTCTGTACGGAAACGAAACAGAAATAGCTCGGACGTTTCACTGATAACTTCCTAGTAATATGAACACCGGCTTTTGTATTGCAGTGTTACGACTAAATGAAAATAAGAGGCGGAGGGGGTGGGGTGGGGTTTAGGGTGTTTGTGTGCATGTGCGTTTGTGTGTGTGTGTGTGTGTGTGTGTGTGTGTGTGTGTGTATGTGTGTTTGTGTGGGTTGTATGCGCATGTATGTTTCTCAAAATAAATAAATAAAAATAAAAATATGTTTTACAATAGTTATATACATATGTTGAACTGTCCTCAGGTTTGGGCAAATAAATATATTCCTAGATCCGCCACTGGCGGTTCGTACATGTATCTCGTGAGACAGAAAATGTCACTTATAGATGTGTAAGTGCACACTTGACTGGCATCCTCTTTCACATCCAAAATACTGGGAAACAGCAGACTATTGTTATAATAACATATATCTTCCTGGTTGGTAAAACAGACCAGAACAGCGATGCGGCTGAAAATGTCGCATCTTCAAATTTTAATTTTCATTGTGCTTGGATATTCTGTTCTTCAGGCTGTAGAATCGCGAGGTAAATATTTGAGATTTTGGTTATGGTTTATTGTTGTTGCTGTTGTTGTTGTTGTTGCTGTTCGTTGTTGTTATTTTGTTTTGTTTTCTGTTGGGTTGGTTTCTTCTTCTCTTTTGGAGGGAAAAGGGATATTTTTTATTTAATTATTTATTTATTTATATATTTAATTTATTTTAAGAGTTTTCTCACTCAGTCTCACACGCACGCACGTGTAAACACACACGAGGTGTTTATACTCATTAGCTAATCTTAATATTAAATATAGTAAGAGAAATATACTGAAAGGAAAAAGAAACGTCGGCTCATAAATTGTGGAAAAATTCCTAAACAAGTGGACGGATTTGTATGGAAGTTGTACAGATAAGTCATTGGGTTATTGTGCATTATATCCTGAATCCAAACCCAATGAAGTGTGATAGGGAGCGGCGTATGGCAAGACAATGAAAATCAACAAAAGCACGTGCAAAAGCATGATTCGGACGAAGTCGGGGGTACAACTCATACCACATTGTAGTTTTACCTGTTACAGAACACAGTCCGATGCGTTATTTGGTAAAACTTTAATTGCCAGTATGTCACGCTTGACCGAAGGGGTTGTAAGCGGGCCAGTCGAGGGGGGCGATGTTCGCTGCAAGGAATTCCCTACACACTCTTGCAACATGCGGCCTCGCGTTGTTTTGCCAGACAAAGGGCACGGCATGAGGCTGCAGGATCTCATCCCTGTATCGGACGGCTGTCAGATTCCCAGCGATGACCACCAAAGGCGTTTTCAACCCATGGGAAATTCCACCCCAGTCCCGATCTGTCCCCCATCGAGCACTCGTGGGATCAGTTGGACAGAATAGTGAGGAATCGTCCAAACCCACCTTTCACCCTTGCCCAGCTCAGAGATGCCTTGGTAGACGAATGGAATAACATTCCAATGAGAGGTGTGGCTGTCTTGATGAATGTCATGACCAGGAGGGTCAGGGCAGCTACACAGGCGGTCACACATAGTACTAGTGAGACCAGTGAGACTAGTGGACTCATACACAGACTAACGAGAATTAAATGACATGTAAAAAATACTAATCAATTGTTTCCATGAGTGTTTGATTTCAGTTATGTGGGGTACCCTCATTTGCAATCGGATTATGTTGCCATTTTCGTTCACATTTCAATGAAAAAAATTGACAGTATTATCATGAGTATCCGTCCTTCATAGACATGTGGTACAATTGTACATATCGTGTTATACAATTTGATCTGCTGGCTTTAAAGTTGATCCGACGTTTCTTTTTCCTTATATATATATATCATCCATTGACGGGACCGGCCTCGGTGGCGTCGTGGTTAGGCCATCGGTTTACAAGCTGGTAGGTACTGGGTTCGGATCCCAGTCGAGGCATGGGTTTTTTAATCCAGATACCGACTCCAAACACTGAGTGGGTGCTCAGCAAGGTTCAATGAGTAGGTGTAAACCACTTACACCGACCAGTGGTCCATAACTGGTTCAACAAAGGCTATGGTTTGTGCTATGGTTTCCTTTCGCTGCTATAGGAAAAATGTAATAGTTGTTTTCTGTCAAAATTACTAAATGTTTGACATCCAATACACGATGATTAATATATAATAACGGTGTCATTATACAATTTAAAAAAAAACTTATTTATTACAGATTGGTAGTAATATGTGACATTGCTTATTTGTGAATAAATAAATATAGTTTTATTTGTTACACGGTGTTTATGCACACAAGAGACTACAACCATTGCAGAGCACGGCAAGATAAGGATATAAGATTGTTCAGCAAAATTTAGGGTTGTTAATAAAAACATACATAAAATTTCATAGATGGTGTGTGATACCGTATTTAAATGCAGCCAAATAAACCACGAGATATCAAACTTTTATTGCAGTACTACACGGGAGTGCCGTTACCTTGCTTATATGCATTTGGTTATAGCTCTGTTGTTTAGACCCTATTTTGGGGGGCAAATGTTACGCTTAATTGTTATTCAATCCTTGTTTTCTTTATATTTGCATGAAAACAAACACAAACCCAGACATGTTTTATATACAATTCACCATCTAAAATGCACGAAAAATATCAGCATGTTTTGAATGCAGGTTCTTTCTCCTATAAATGATTAAGGCTATTTGCAATACAAACGATTAAGATTCGAGGTTACGTGAAGGCCATTATAGCTTGTTTTAGTGAATCAAGGTTATGGATGTTTTGGAATGTAAAATGTGTACCAGCTTTGTCTAACCTTTTATTTAAACATGTACGTAAAAATGCATGTAACCATTCCATATGCATTCAGTATATTGAATCAATTTTGCCAATACATTATGTATTTGAATTTTATTATATAAATTATATATTTACATACAGTACCTGACCTAACACAACTGGGGTGTAGTATCAAACAAAAATCAGCTTACACAAGGTCGGGGTGTTACACGGTGTTAGGACTGGTAGGCCCACCCCTTTCCTCATTTTGTTCTTTTAATTGGGATCCCTTGTAGTCAAATATATAGTATTTATGGTGGTGCTTGATGGGTGGGGGTGTACTTTTGTAATGCGTAAAGCAATTTTGTAAACTAAAAAGCTATTGTTCAGACATTTCCTGGGGTTCCACCACTTGCCCATCCCCTACAAATGACCCTGAATGTCCAAAATACAATAGCATTGCTTGTGCATATCAAATTGATGGTCAATAACATATTATGTTCGAAGTATAATCTATGATTACACGTGCTGTTGTAGCATTGTGTAAACCACAAGAAATACAAGTATAGAAGGGTATATAAGTTAACAGAAAATGTATTACTAGACATTCCATACGTTATTGTTATTTAAGTAAAATATGGGTAAATCGAAAAGCAATTCAGTTGATGTATACTCTTGTATTAAGAACGTTTTTGATTATTTTGAAGACGAATATATGTATTGTAGACCTAGATATGCCCCTAATCGAATTGCCGAAAGAGTTGCCTCTGCACTCAAAGTTTCGGTTTCAACAGTGAAAAGAAGTATACAAACTCTAAACGCTACCAATCCGAGCACAGAATGCATTGTTAAAGAACCTGACCAAAAACTCATCGATTTGTTTGATAAAGATGTTATTAGACGACGAGCATACCGATTTTACAGCGAAGGCGAATTATGTACATTACATAAGATTAATTTGGCTTTGAGAGGGGAATGCAGAATCAACATATCGATATCAACATTACGTAGAACACTTCACGACCTCGATTTTAAATATATATCAACATGTTTCTACAACTGGGAGACTCTCCTATATCCATGACGTATCCAGGTTAAGAGAACAGGGGTATTTAATAGTATATAAAGATGAGACGTGGGTGAACGCTAACCATATAACATCCCAGCACTGGATAGGTATCAATCCGGGCACAAGCACCGCCAATCACCTGCTTAAATTAGACGCTACCCATCGAGTTCCTAAACTCTGTTCGATGACTGGTAAGGGAAAACGACTTATTATGCGTCATGCTGACTGGGATAAATATGGACTGATAGATGGTTGCGACTTGGTATTTGAAGCTAAAAAAACAGACGGAAACTACCATGATGAGATGAATAATGAACATTGTATTAAATGGTTTGATGAACACTTTATGGCTTCTTTACCAGAGCCTTCTGTCATCGTCATGGATAATGCTAGCTAGCACAACAAAATGACTGAGATAACACTATGTCCTACACTCAACGTCAAGAAGGACGACATGCAGTCGTGGCTACGAACCGAAAAAATACCTTTTGAAATAACATGACAAAAACAATTCTTTGAGATGTTGTGAAAAGTGACAAATATGCACCACAGTTTGTTACTGATGATATTGCCGAACGTCATGGATACTTATGCCTAAGACTGCCGCCACGACATCCGGAACTGAATCCAATAGAACTGATTTGGAGTCAAGTAAAAACGGGCATAGCTCGTCATAATGCTGGTAAAATGACCATGGTAAGGAAAGACCTGGCACTTGGTTTGAAGTCTTTCACATCTACAAACTTCTCTGACGCCGGTAAACAAGCAATAAAGATCGATCAAGATTTCAGACAGCAAAATAGTGTTATAAGAAATAAAATACCACCTGTGATAGTCTCCCTTAAAGGCATATTGTCACAGACCACTGACCTATTTAACAAAGTATTATCTGAACAAAAATAATTTTATTTGTCCCTAAATGTACTTTATTCAGCCATCTTCATAACCACCGTAATCATTCATCGTTTGTTTGTCGCTTTCCAACATTGATTTAATTGACATTTTGGAAACTCGTTCATATTTTGTTTTACGACCTTGGTGCATTTCACCACCTAAAATTGTGTTTGATCTTGCGCATCTGAAGAAAGATCGTAGAGATGCTGTTGTCTATAAACAATTTGACATGGGAATTCAAGAAACATACCGTGATTACATGCATGCTTATAGAGACGGATCACGGGATGGTGATTTTGTGGCTTGTGCTACCGTTTTTCCTTCAGGCCCAATCATTTCCATGAGATTGCCTGACTCGGCATCAGACTTTAGTGCTGAAGTTTGGGCAGTTATTAAAGCCTTAGAAGAAATCAAGGATTCGATTGCATCCAAAAGTATTATTTTTACCAACTCACTTTCGTGTTTCCAAGCTTTACGCAATATGAAGCTGGACCTTCCCTTAATTGGGATTGTGATAGGAATGTGTATCTTTTTGTCCATTGCAAATAAATGTATTGTATTTTGTTGGGTTCCCAGCCATGTCGGCATCAGGGGTAATGCAAAGGCAGATTCAGCACCTGTAGATAGCTTGTATGTTGATGCAAACAAACCTTCTTTTGCTGCTAGACGCACAAAGCTTTCTCTTCAGTATGCTACCAAGATTAAATTATT
The DNA here is from genome assembly GCF_016097555.1 of Gigantopelta aegis. Taxonomy (NCBI): domain Eukaryota; kingdom Metazoa; phylum Mollusca; class Gastropoda; order Neomphalida; family Peltospiridae; genus Gigantopelta; species Gigantopelta aegis. The sequence goes on along the minus strand of NC_054699.1, from coordinate 11,384,252 downwards.
ACTGTATCATCCAACACATAAAGAGTTGGATGATAACACATATATGAAGTTTGATGCAAGGTCCAATACTATTCGTACATTTGGTCTTCGCATTCAGCGTGTTTGGGGGGGGGGGGGGGGGTTTGGGTTGTTTTGTTTTTTTTTTTTTTTTTGGGGTGGGGGGGTGGGGGTGGGGGTGTTCTTGTTTTGGGTTTTTTTTTTTTTTTTTCGATTTCCAACATTGATGTAACTGACACTTTGGAAACTCCATATTTTATTTTACCACCTTAATGTATTAAACCACCAACAATTGTGTTTGATCTTGCGTATCTGAAGAAAGACTGTACAGATGCTCTTGTGTACAAACGATATTTCATGGAAATTCAAGACCGGTACCTCGATTACGTTCCTGTTTATACAGACGGATCAATGGATGCGAATTGTATGGCTTGTGCTACAGATTTATACAAATTTATTATTTTTCACCAATTCAATGTCGTGTCTCCAAGCGTTACGAAACATGTGCGTCTTTTTATGCATAACCAATACAGATTTTGTTCGGTGCCAGCCATGTTGGCATCAGGGGTAATGAAAAAGTAGATTCAGCTGCCAAGTCTGCTTTGGATTTGCCTCATATTGATTTTAAACGTAGTATCAAGCAATTTATCTTTTCGACTTAACACCATGATTGGGACAGTGCGATTGCGAACAAGCGTCATGCTATCAAGCCAGTCTTGTGGGTGTGACATTCCTGCTATAGCCAGTGCAGGAAAGATAAAATAGTCTTGTGTCGTGCTAGCATCTGTCATGCTTACTTGACCCATTCATTTATCTTGAAGATAGATCCTCCACCACAGTGTGAGCACTGTCAGTGCACTCTGACCGTACGCCACATTTTGGTGGAGTGCAAGCATTTCAATAAAACGCGAAAATATATATTTGGACCCAGAAATGTGATGGAATCATTTCGATTCCATCCAGACTTTTATTGTAATTTTTACATGGTACTGACTTTTGTTCTTAGTTTTAATATTTCCTATCTGTCATATTTGTCATCTTTGCCCAGTTCTTTACAGGGTGTATTCTACCAAATCAAATCCCATAGACGACAATAGTAACATATCTGGCTAAAACTCCTACCTGCAGCGTATCAATCGACATAAACGCCACGGATATAAATACTACCACCCCTCACACTTAAAGTGAATCAGAAACAATTAGGGGTCAAGCTGCTCGCTTCTGAGATAACGGGTAGCGTCTATGACTACCCTAGTTCCGCACAAAATTCGAGTACTTTTTTTTACAGGTACCCCATACATGTTTCAAGCACAAAACTACTTGACACATTGGTATTAGATGAAACACAATTGCATATTTGTTTTACCCAGATGAAACTATTATTTTTTACAACCAACACACTCACATTTATAACCAATCACAGGCATTGTGGTGTTCACTTCTCTATCAACAGTTTTGTGCACCTCCAACTTTGACCCAGCCGGAAGTTATTTGGTTTAGTACTACCTATACTGATAACATACATTTTTCAAAAAGCGTCCAGCTACGTGTCTTTATGACAACCAGGATCTGGAGTATTCTGGTATAAAATGAAAACCTCACTGAAAGTGTTGTTTCTACAGTGCAACCTAATATAATGTACACCTCAAAAGGCATATATATTGCATATAGTTTAGTACAAATGCAATATGTCATATTAAACAACAAAATGTTTTAAAATAAAACTCCTGAAGATATTTACTTTCAGTTGGGGGGGGGGGGGGGGGGGGGGGGGTGGTGTACTCAGGTATATATGTAGAGACAACAAAGATAGTCAGAGTACCTCTACCCCTTTAAAGGATTTCATTAAAACACATGCACTTGATTGACCCCTAGATTATGAAGACTTTAACAGGCACATCAAAGAAATATCAGTATTAAAAAAATACACTGTCTGAGGAAGGAAACACAAACATGACTGTACCTGTATGAAGTAATGACTTAATGTCCTGAACATCAGTTTTGGGAGGAAATCCTGTATGCTGGGTGTGGGTGTCTTCAAGTTACCAGGTGTGGGAATTTCAAATCCATCGGCCATGCTGATTTTCATAATGAACCATCAAAACCATTGGCAGCCACCAATATTCCTGACTATTATTTCTTTATAGCCTACTGTAGTTGGAGGTTTTAATAGTTGTCATATCTGGAATTATCATGCAGCTTTCACACATTTATTTTTGATTAATTACTGAAAAAAGCTATTTTTAAATGACAAAATTACACGAACATCTATTTTCTTGCATTATTTTCTAATCCGGATGAATACAATATGTATGTTGGATGTATTCCTACAATCTGTAATCCAGCATTTTATTTAGCTACTAGCATTAGGTAATACAGCTTTAACAATAAAATAAATTATCAACTTAATCTAAGGCAGATAATCAAATCTGAAAAAACTGGTTCTGAATCTAGTATAAACTCAAAATGCTCTTCATGAGAGCTAAGTGATTATTAAGTAAAAAAAATGATCTGGAGATCTAAGTATATGTTTAATAACCTTATTTGTATGTATAAATAAGAACAGAAGGCACAATAGTGACAACAAATTTAATTATGTTATCGGTAAAGTTTTTCTTCAAATTTACTTCAAATTTTGCATAAAACTACAAATGTGTCTAAAATATAACTTAGCACCCTATAAATATGTCAAAATGACAATAAAAATCAAATTCTTTACAAATTTGAGTTTTCAGAATTTCATACATGTAAAATTAACAATGTTAATGAAAACTAAAGACATTAACCCACTATTGGCACGTGCTATTTTGAATATAAAAATAAATTGCTATTAAAATCTTAGTTCAGGTTGCCTATATATAATACCATATTTAAGAGTAGTTGTATATGGCAAGTCAAATACCATGTAAAAAGATATTATTGAAATCTTTACAGTATGAATTATAGGCCAAAACCAACTTTTCTTCAGTGCTAACTTTGATTCAAACTCCATTCAGAGCCATGTACAGAGATTATTGTCAAGGTCAAGGTCATTGTGAACTTGCATGGTCGAGTGATGGCTAAGTAATCAACCAGTATAGTTTAATTAAATAAAATGACAAAATCATAAAACAAATTTCTATTATGCACTGAATATGTGCTATAGGGTGTATACTACCGAATCAAATCCCATAGACGACAATAGTAACATATGTGGCTAAAACTCCTACCTGCAACGTATCAATCGATCTAAACGCCACGGATATAAATACTGCCACCCCTCACACTTAAAGTAAATCAGAAAAAAATGGGGGTCAAGCTGCTCGTTTCTGAGATAACGGGTAACGTCTATGACTACCCTAGTTCCGCACACAATTCGAGTACTTTTTTTTTACAGGTACCCCATTCATGTTTCAAGCACAAGGCTATTTGACACATTGGTACTAGATGAAATAAAATTGCTTTTTTTTTTACCCAGATGAAACTATTATTTTTTACAACCAACACACTCGCATTTATAACCAATCACAGGCCTTGTGGTGTTCACTTCTCTATCAAAAGTTCGGTGCACCTCCAACTTTGACCCAGCCGGAAGTCATTTGGTTTACTACTACCTACACTGTGTTTTTATTTAACTGTTGAATTTTTATACTGATGTTGATCATCTCATTATTGTTGCATTTACCATAGTTTGACACCCAATAGCCCATGTATTTTTCGTGCTGGATTGTCATTAAACATTCATTCACTCACTACCCATCAATGATATAACGTTCAATGCATTTATTAACTCCTTAACACTGAAAACAATTTATTCCAATAGCATTAATTATCAGTCACTATCAAACGACTTATCAATTGAACAAATATAAACGTGTATTACAAAACACGGACAATCAATATAAAACCATATAAAATACGAAGCCAGAGGTGGGTGCTGGGTTGGGCAGAGGACCACGCCTCTACCAATCGCGGATATACAATAGTATGGTCACGTGTGTGTGCAATGTGTCACAGTGGACATCATGAAATTAAGATCTCACCCCAACCCACCTCACTAAAAGGGAACGTGGCCTCCAGATGAACATCTGCCCGTGCGTTAGTAAATAATAAATATTATATGTTATTCATGGACATACAGCCTGACAGTCATGATGTATCAACCTATCTTATAGTTACTTTACGATGTTTTAAGCCCGATAACACCCAAACTTATTTCATTTTGTATTAGTACATTATAGTAATGACATAGCAGGCGCGGAACCAGAAGGTTTTTTTTTTTTTAATAGCGGGGGCCCAAAACCCGTTGTAGCTTTTGAACAAGTGGATGGGATAAATTTTGTGTATTCTGTAATATATATATTGTTTGACAAAACACATGGGGGGGGGGGGGGGGGGGGGGGGGGGGGGGGGGGGGGGGTGGGGGGGGGGGGGGGGGGGGGGGTCACCTGGACTTCTAGCCTGAATCCGCGACTGAGTTATTTATTGACTCTTTTCTTAAACACAGGTAATGCTACAATATATTCCGCTAGGAAGGTGGAAAAGAACATTAGTTTGAAACACACTATAGGCAGTACTAAACCAAATAACTTCCAAAAAAAAGTTATGCAATTGTATTTCATCTAGTACCAATGCGTCAAGTAACGTTGACATTATCGGCAATAGCAATTTAGTTGGTACATTGGAACCTGCATTCTTGTGGTCAGAGCACATCCACTCCATACATAAGGAAGCAGGATGGCATACAGCTAAATGACAGAGCACTTGTCTAAGGCGTGATGGACTACCCTCCCACGCACCCCCCCCCCTCCTTATCCGAATTAGACACGCACGACGGTACAAAACCGTAGTAAGCAGTAAATAGCTCCCTCCCTCGTCTCCTCTCCCCTCGAAGGGCATGCACGTCTCATATCAAAATTGAATCTTTACATAAGACAGAGTCCAAAGGATGTTAGTAAAAGTCGTGACTGTTTCCTAAATAAAACACTATCAAGTGCTCGACTTTAAACCCATCAGCTCACCCCCCTCTCCCCCCCCCACCCCCCCACACCTGAATATTCCTAGATCTGCCTCTCGCGCCTCGTACACCGTGATGCAGGAAATATCATGTTTAGATGAATAAAGTGTACACTTGACTCGTATCCTCTTTCACATCAAAATACTGCGAAATACCAATCTATTGTTATAATAAAATAAATCTTCCTGGTTGATAAAACAGACCAGAACAGAGAATCTGCTGAAAATGTCGCCTCTTCAAGTTACCATTTTCATTGTGGTTGGATATTCTGTTCTTCAGGCTGTAGAATCGCAAGGTAAATACTTTCATGGATGTTGGTTATGGTTTATTGTTGTTTTGTTTTGTCTTGGATTGGGTTGGTGTCTTCTTGTTTGGGGGAGAAGTGGTATATTTATTTATTTATTTATTTATTTATTTATTTTAAGATTTATGTTACTCAGTCTCATATGCACGCAAGGACGCATAAACACACACGTGATATTGATAGTCATTAGCTAATCTTAATATAAAATGAATGGGATTCGATCCAGGAGCTATCTGTGTAAGACTTTATAAGAACTCTAGCAACTAAGCTTGGAAAATGTCCACTAGCTAGTTGTTACTACCGATAGGATCACATTATTTCAACAATACTGTAAACCAGTCCGCAATCAAGTGAGTATACGTCCCGGGGCTGTGGACCACGGATAGCTCAATTGCTACAACTCGTGGAAGTGTTAAAACTGTAGGTTGCAATGTACCGAAACAGAGTTTGTTTTGTTTAACGACACCACTAGATTGCAGTGACTTATTAATCATCGGCTACTGGATATCAAATTTTGCGTAATTTTGACATATACTATTAGAGAGGAAACCCGATACATTCTGTCCATCAGTAGCAAGGGATGTTTTATATGCACACTCCCACAGACATCATAGCACATAACACGGCCTTTGATATACCAGTCGTCGTGCACTGTCTGGAAAGATAAATAACTCAATGGGCCCACTGATGTGGATCGATCCCAAACCGACCGCGCATCAGGCGCGTTTTATCACTGGGCTACGCCCGCAAATAGGAGAGTTCCGTGTCAAAGTCGGACCGTCAAATATTTATTTAGTACAAATTTCGTGTTGCAGCCAGAGCACTACGACTGTCATATTAAAGGCCGTGGTATGTGCTATCCTGTCTGTGGTATGATCCCATGCTACTAATATAAAAAAATATATAGCGGGTTTCCTCTCTAACACAACATGTCAGAGTTAGAAAATGGTTGACGTCAAACAGCCGATGATTAATAAATCAATGTTCTCTAGTGGTGGGGTTAAACAAAACAAACTTTTTTACTGACTGTTAATAATATGCGACATTGATTATTTGTGCAAGTAATAGTAACATTGTGAATAAATAAATAAATACACTTTTATTTCCTGTAGAGTTTTTATGTATTATTCACATCAGACAAAAAACAAAAAACAACAGTGCAAGGTCCCACCAAAAATGGAACTGCGATTTTCAGCAAAAACGAGGGTTACTAATAAAACAATTTTGGCAAATAGATTAAATACTTTTTTATTGGTGTAGCCTACTGCCCGGGAGTGTTGGTACCCTCATTATATGAGTTTTAAAACTAAACGTTAATATTATCGGTAATAGAAATGTATTTGGTACATCGGAACCTGTATTCTTGAGCTCGGTGAGCCGTGATGTACCTCAATCATAGGACACATGTCTGAGGCGAGGGATGATACATAGCTCAGTAGTAAAGCGTTCGTTTGATGCGCGGTCGGTCTAGGATCGATATCCGCCGGTGGGCGCTTCGGGCTATTGCTCGTTCCAGCCAGTGCACCACAAAGGAATGTGCTATCCTGTCTGCGGGATGGTGCATATAAAAGATTCCTTGCTACTAAACGAAATAACTAGCAGGTTTCCAGTCTTTTGTCTGAGACGTGATGGGTTTCGCTCTCGATGGATTAAACAACACACCCCACACACATGCACACATGCACACATGCACACATACACATATACATACTGAACAAATTGGAAAACTTGACACATATTAGTTGTCCTCTGATAACGTAACAACAATATGTATGTTCATTAATGCAGACATTTGTCGATGGGAGAAAGGTGATAAAGAGCAAAATACAATATGCCATCACGATGTTTAATTGTGTAACATGTTATGGCTTGAAATGTTGAAGGGGGTCCAAATCAACGTTCACATGATTTCAGATGAACGCATTATGCAGTGCCAGTATCGCGTGCGACCTATCTGGGCTTGGATAACTGCCCAACACCTTCTTCTCATGAATCTCAGCAATCGTGTGAAACACTGAACCGGAAGTCGCCTCCATTCAGCCACCAACGCCTGTCCCAATGCCTGCAGTGTCTGAGGCGCATTAACATGGTTTCTGACACGTCTTCCGAGCTCATCCCAAACATGTTCAATTGGATTCATGTCGGGTGATCGGGCTGGCCAAGCCATGACTGGGATACCGGCATTTTGAAGAAAGCTCCGTGTTAATGCCGCGGTTTGTGGGGTTGCGTTATCATGTTGAAAGGTCAACCTAGGCCCATGGTTATTGATAAATGGCACCAGCACCGGCCTAAGCACTTGGTCGCAGTAGACTTGGGCGGTCATGTTCCCCTGGATGACGACAAGCCTTGAGCTTCCATTGCTGGTGAATGCTCCCCACACCATCACGCTTCCTCCAACAAAACGGTCGACCTCTCTGACACTGCACTGAGCATGACGTTCACCACGTCTTCGCCACTCCCTTATTCTGCTATCTGCGAAACTCATTGTGAATCGGGATTCGTCGCTAAAGACCACTGTGTTCCATTGTCTCTGAGTGAATCTGACATGGCGTCTCGTCCACAGAAGTCGCTGTTGACGATGTAAACGGGTAAGAATGAGACCGAAGTATGGCCTTCGGGCTCTCAGTCCAGCGGTGCGCAGGCGGTTCCTGATGGTCAGTGCGGTTACTCTCCCTCCCAGGAGCACCCTTCTGGTGGAAAGAATGAATGAATGAATGAATGAAGGAAGGAAATAATGTTTAACGGCACCCCAGCACGAAAAATACATCGGCTATTGGGTGTCAAACTATGGTAATGCAAACAAATAAAGCGATGATCAACATCAATATAACAATTCAAGATTTAAATAAAAACAGTGTAAAGAACTGTGCAAATATATAAATATCACAGATAGATACTGACTTTTACTCAAAATTTCAATATTGTGCTGTATTGTCCATTCTCAAAGAGAATGTTACACCCCTGCACCACGTTGAGGTTATAGCACGCGCAGGGACCTGCTGGTGGAAGTTGCTGTCGTAAATCGGTCACGTAGATGACGTAAACGGATGTACCGGTCCTCCTTCTGTGTCGAGGACCTGGTCGGGGGCGATCTGCAACTGACCCAGTTTGATGAAGACGGGTCCTCAGGTTATTTATTGTTTGTCTGCTGCAACCAAACGCACGTGCAACGACCGTCACGGACTGCTCTCGTCTAGACGCCCTATGGCGCGATTTCATTCTTCATTTGACAGTCTCGGCATTTCCAATAGCAACAAATACAGTAGCGAAAGTATGTGTTTTCCAAGTGATGTGACGACACGCTACAAGTTTCAATCGATTTGGGACGCGAAATGCAATTCGAGCCAATTTTGCAAATGCAAAACATGATTTCCATCAATTTGACCCGGCACATGCGCTCATGTGTTTCGCAAGCAATCTGATCAGGTTGTTGGCAAGCTAGTGTCAAGGTAGTAACGGTTCGCTCGCTAACATTTGATGAATGGCTGAGTTCACTTTTATAAATGTATTTTCAAACTGTAAAGTTTTCCATTTTGTTCAGTATACGCGTACACAATGGCAATTAGAATGCCTGTCTCGTCTATGGGAAAATGTATATAGTTTTACTTCTTTTTTGATAGGAGTTAAATTTTGTTTTGTTGAATAACATCACTAGAGCTCATTGATGCATTGATCATCAGTTAAAACAGTAGATTAGTTGTAAGGGATATTTTATGTTCACATTCCACATACATAACAGCACGTACTACGGCCTTATGTATGCCAGTTATGTTGCACTGGCTGAAAATATATATAGCCCAAAGGGCCCAGCGAAGGGAATTGAACCTAGGCCGACCGCGTATCAGGCGAACGCTGTACCACTGAGATATGTCCCACCCTTTTCCAGTAGGAGTAGTATATGCATGTGGCAGTGGCTAGCTTCCAACCTACTTACCCATCTCCTCCCCCCCCCTCTCTCTCTCTCTCTCTCTCTCTCTCTCTCTCTCTCTCTCTCTCTCTCTCTCTCTCTCTCTCTCTCTCTCTCTGATTTGTAATATATCAAATGTTTGACGTGCAATAGCCGATGTACTGATCAATAGTTGCTGGTGATATTACTATACAAACCAAACTATAGAAATGGGGACGGACCGTGTTGCAATGAATCAAATGTATTTGAAGACATCCGTAAATAGTGGATTAGATTGCATTAGATTAGATGTTTAACGACACGACATCACGAACAATACATCGGTTATTGGGTGTCAACCTATTGTAAATGTAAACATTAAGCGATAAACCACAACAATATAAAAATTCAACAGTTAAATTAAAACAGTGTAAAGAACTGTACAAAAATACAAATATCACAGACAGGTAATATTAAAATTTAGAATACAAGTCAGTATATCGAAGAAATTGTAACAAAGGTTCTGGTTGGAATCGAAATGATTCTCTCAGGTTATGGCACTCCATCAAAATGTGGCGAACCGTCAGAGAACACTGACAGTGCACACACTGGGGTGGAGGATCTTTCTTCAAGATAAATGAATGGGTCAAGTATGTATGTCCGATGCTAGCACGACACAATACTGTTTCATCCTTCCTGTACTGCCTACATGAGGACTGCCACTCCCATGACCGGCTTGATAGCATGAAGCTTGTTCGCATCCGCACTGTCCCAATCATTTTGCCAAGTCGAAAAGATAACTTGGTTGATACCATATTTAAAATCAGTATAAGGCACATCAGCCGTGGCATGAGGCAAATCCAAAGCAGACTCGGCAGCTGAATCTGCCTTTGCATTACCCTTGATACCAACATGGCTGGGCACCCATCAACCTATCTATACTGGCTATGGATAAAAATACACACTTTCGTATCACGATCCCAATTAATGGATGACCCAGCTTCATGTTTCGAATCCTCGATTTCTTCTAAGGTTTTAATGACTGCTCAAACTTCGGTACTAAAGAGTAATGCCGAGTTAGGCAATCTCATGGAAAGTAGTGTGTCTGAAGGAAAACCTCTAGCACAAGCCACATAATTCCCATCCCCTGATCAATCTGTGTAAACAGGAATATAATCACCGTACCTGTCTTAAATTTACATAACACAGTGTGTGTACACAGCAGCATCTGTATGATCTTTCTTCAGACGCGCTAGATGAAACACAATTTTAGGTGTTGTAATACGCCAAGGTGGTAAAACTAAATATGAAGGAGTTTTCAAAGTGTTAGTTATATCAATGTCGGAAATCCACAAACAATGCTGAATGCGAATACCAACAGTACAAATAACATTTTGCCTTGCATCAAACTTCATATATTTGTTATCAATCACCGCTTTATGTGTTGGACGATTCAGTAATAATGTCATCTTTGTAGCATACTGAAGAGAAAGCTATGCACGTCTAGCATCCAAGGAAGGTTCATGTGCATCAAACTACAAACTCTCTACAGAATATGTTCTAAATGCAACAAGACAAAGCCTAAGTCCCTGGTTGTGTAGATGATCTAGCATCAGCAAGTAAGTCTTGAGTCCCGACCCATACCTAGTGTATAGTCTAGGGAGTTATGTTAATTTTTTGAAGGTTGCATTTCTTTTTGCTCAAGTTAATACAATTTTGGCCATATGTTCCCATGACCTACCTGAACTGGAAATCCATTGGTAACATTTTTTTCTGACCACTATCATGGCAGCCATCTTGAAATTCAAAATGGCCGTCGTTTTCATATAATATCTTTATATATCTCCACTCCCATTTAGCATAGCAACATATTTTTGGGGTCTATTTAAACATATTATGTTAGTGAATTAAAATATTTTTTGTATTATTCATCTCACATGGCAACCATCTTGAAATTCAAAATGGACGTCATTTCATTATATTTTTGCTCTATCTTTACTCCCATTAAACAGAAAAAAATAATGTTGGTGTCAGTTTACATCTATGAGCTCAGATGATTATTTTGCAAAAAGGAAAATTGTTGTCTTATCTTGACAGCCATCTTGAACTTCAAAATGGCTACCACTTTAATAAAACAATTTTCCCGATTAACGTGGAAGCATAATTTTTTGTCGATGTACATTTCTGTATTCCATGCATTGGATGGTTTTCATTTATATAGTCATTGAATCATGAAAACAATCTTGAAATTCAATATGGCCACCATTTTAATACATTTGTCTTGTATCTCAACTCATGGTTAATGGAGAAGCACAATTTTGTTGTCTAGATGTATATTTCAGTGGTCAATGAATCTAATTCTTTACATTTATAGTCATCCAATTATGGAAAACATGTTAAACTTCAGAATGGCAGCCATATGGAAATTCAAAATGGCCACCAAGATAATCATTTGGCAAATAGGTTTTCTCCTAGTCTACATACAAATGCAACTTTTGTGTTCATTGGTACATTTTAGGTCAAATTATTATATTGTAATACCAATGACAAACTAATGAAATAAAGGAACATACCAACTGTAAATTGTAATGTATACTGACATATTAGGCATCTACTTCATCTGTAATAGTATGCACATTGCAGCAGTCCTCATCACTTTCACGTTTGCAACGCTCTGTACATTGAAGGTTGTGTCGCTTACACTAAATTACAGTACATTTATCTGAACACTGACTGACACCAGAATTGCATCTGATCAGTTCTACCACATATTCTGGTGTAGCTTGCGCCTCCAACAGCAGTCACAAATATACCAACCCAACCAAGTTTGTAAGAATCAAGAATGTCCAGATGTAGCATGGCATCTTGAGCTCAGAAATGTGCTTGGAGATGTGCTCTTTGGGTATGGTGTTTTCATACCCCAGAGGTAGGTGGCATTGTTTCCACACTTTGGTTTGGTGATGGTTTCTTGAACTTTTCATCTTAGAGTAGCTGCATCAGTTATAGAAATGACCCGTGTGCTTGGTTCCATGCAGTAAAATCTTTACATTTTTCAATGACCTCTTTGTATGGTTAATCACCGATTCCATCCTGACTTTGGTGTTACTAATATATGAAGCTTTCATGAATACATTGAATTCTCTTTATTGATGTCCACCATCACCAATTGTCCTGTTATGTCATATTCAGTTGAAGCATGAACATCTGGTAATCCGAGTCTATCTCTAGAAACAGTTCAGTATACAATGTATGAAGGTTGATCTGGTTGTGAGACGTATAATTATGTGTGTATCCTAATGGTGATACAAAACGTCTGTGTCTTTGATGTAGAAATCAACCTCATTGCCTGGCCCGATTACTTCACGAGTATGAGGAATCATGTGTCATTGTCACATCATGGCCTGCAATAGTTTTCGATATCGTAGCACTCAGATAGCTTCGAAAATCTGTAGCCTGGTTAGTGGAAATATCTGATGTCATATTTTATAAATATTATTGTGTTAAAAAATAAATCTTACACCCATGTAACCATCTAATAGTGAATCAAAGCATGCAGGAAATGCTTCTATTCATTGACAAGATATATGGCAGATTAGAAGTGAATTTCTGCACCAGACACAGACTTATCCTGAGAAGATCACACACATTGATCCCAATAAGTATCGGTACAGACGTAAGTCGTAACCAAATCAACATGCAACTAACTGATGATGAACTGGGTTCAGAAAGAAAATCAACATTACCAGGGTTGCTTGGTGTAACTGGATGTGACACAACAGGACATATTGAAGGTCTATGCAAACAAATGTTATTAAATGTATTCGGGAAAGCTCCACTGGCTATATCTGAAGCTCTTAGCCACCTTGGAATTACTGATGAATCATACACAGGTCAGTAATCCACTGTACTAAGCTCAAGGGTCATGTGTATAATTGATGCAGTTTTTCTGAGAGGATAGAAGTTAAGACACCATCGCCAAATCAAAGTGTGGAAACACTGCCAAATATCTAATAACAGCATACCCAGAGAACATATCTCCAAGCAAATATCCTAGTTTAGGAGTCCATGCTACATCCAGTGATCTAGACTAAATGTGGTTGAAGGTGCAAGAACTGATCAGATGCAACGGTGGTATCAGTAAGTGTTCAGGTAGATGAACCTGTAAAGAATACAATCTGCAATGTACAGAACTCTACAAGTGGTGATGGTTGATGCAATACACATGCCATTACAGACGAAGTAGATGCCTAATCAGGGGTCACAATGGAAAATAATACATTTTAGTCAATTTTCAGATACATATATGTAGGATATTTCTTTAGAAATTAGTAAAAAGTGGCTAATTTAAACAACATTCAATTAGCCAGATACTAAATGGGTGAGCCCTGCTAATGTGTCATTGTGAATTACAGTTTACAATTTGTCTGTTCCTCTGTTTCATTTGTTTAAAATTTAGAACATGAAAGTCATTAGTAATGCAATATTTTAATTATTTCACATAAAATGTATGTGGACTAGGAGGAAAAGTATTTGCCAAATGTTAAAATTTTAACGTGGTTCCATGACTGGAGGATAGTTATAAAAATGTCACCCTTTAATTTATTGATCCTAAAAATGTACATACAAAAAATAATTGTGCTTCTGCGTTAACCGGAAGTTATGATATATGGAAAATACATTAAAATGTTGACCATTTTGAATTTCAAGATGGCTGCCACGACTGGATGACTATAAAAATATCATCAATAAATTCATGGCTACATAAATGTACATAATAATAGACAAAAAAAATATTGTGTCTCTATGTTAACCGAGAGTTGAAATATATGGAAACATATATTAAAATGTTGGCCAATTTGAATTTCAAGATGGATGCTTTTGTTTTCACAACTTCATAAACAGATACCTAAATTGTTGTTGTGGGTCAACTGTGAGTAAATATATATATATATATATATATATATATATATATATATATATATATATATATATATAATATTTAATTGGCGGCCATTTTGAATTTCAAGATGGCTGTCATGCCCAAATGACTAACAAAATGTTATCAGGAAGTTCATTACCCTCATAAATATAAATAGGCACAAGAATTGTGTTTCTATTGTTAACTGGGAGTCAAAATATATGTAATTTCAAGATGGTCGCCATGATTAAATGACTGAAACAAAAATGATACCAATGGATTTCTAATTCTGGATAGTCTTAAGAATAAGAATGAAAAGAAATACATTTTACTGACTTTAGCAAAAAAAAAAGCAAATTTACATAACTGCCTGGACTAGTATCCATAATCAGGTTTTGACATCACAAGATATCTATACAGACGGAGCATAACCTTTCGGACTGCTCCCCATTTTGTATTACCAATAACTTTTAAAATAGCTAGAGCTTTTAAGCCCTTCTTTTTAACAGATTTAAGATGGGGCACAAAGGAGAGCTTCCTGTCAAATATAACCCCCAGACATTAAGTCCCCTCCACATATGGAATACCAGTTTTGTCCAAAAGCAACTATGGGTCTACGTGGAGACCTCTTTTCTGGCAAATGTGAATACAACCCATTCTTGCCTTTAATTGGAAGATCTATAGCACATCTGAAAATCATCAACATATAACGAATAATCCACACGAGGTGTTAAATACTGGCTGATGTTCACAAAAAATAAAGTTAAAGATAGGATACTACCATCTCTTGTGGATGAATATCTGACAAAAGTCGTCCCCACCTGGACTTTATTAGATCTATCCTTTGTAAATTGAGAAATAAAAATAGGAAGTCGATTTCTAAGGCCCATGTCACGGAGGTCGTTTAGAATCCCATACTTCCACGTGGTATTGTAAGCTTTCCCCAAATAAAAAAAAACCCCACTGAAACCAAGTGCTGATTATGGATGAAAGCTTCCCTACAAAACATTTCAAATCTAACAAGATGTTCAACCATACTTCGTCTAGATCTGAATCCACATTGCACGTTAGTAAGCAATTTGTGAGATTCAAGATAGCAGACAAGTCTACCATTGATCAATAATTCCATGGGTTACAAATGGAACTTGTCACAGCAATAGGGCAATAACTAGTAGGATTTGTTGGATCCTTAGCAGGCTTTGGAATAGGAATACTAATTGCTTTCCTCCAACCAGAAAGAAAGTCACCAGAAAACCATAGTGTTAACACTATTTAAAAGAACCATCAAAGGTGATTTAGGTAAATGCTTTAATAATTGATAATTAATTTTATATTGTCCTACTGAAGTACCATGGGCTCTACAAAGAGCATACTGCAATTCCTCCATAGAGAAATGTCTGTTGTATACTTCAGCATTTACGGATGGAAATTTGATGGGCAGCTTTTCAGCTTTATTTCGAACATATGTAAAAACATCTGCACTGAAAGCAGAGGATGAGTTATGAGTAAAAGTGTGTGTTAATGTATTGGCAATGTCACGATGAGACGTGATATCTATAGCATTAATAGGTAACATGATGAACTCTATTAGTGGATTCTTTACCTTTGATTTTCCAGATCTTATCCCAAACAGATTTCACAGATGTTTTTGAATTCAACTTGGAGGCAAAATGTCTCAAATATGATTTCTTACTCTGTTTGATCTCTCTGCGAGCCTCAGCCTTAGCAATACGATAGGCACCCAGGGTAATCCCAGTAGGTTCACGTTTGAACCTCTCAAGGAACCTGTTTCACTCTTTGAGTCCTTGCATGTATCATTAAACCATGGTTTAACAAAACACTTTGGTACTCGCCGAAGTCTTAGGAATAGTTTCTTTTGCAATATCCTTCAAGATGGAAGTGAACAAAGACATGGGATCATCAGCATCAGTAACTGCAAATTGTTGCAGACGAGTGCTGCATAGATGCTGAAACTGACTCCAATTTGCATTCACCAAGTACCACCTTTGAATCCTTTCAAGCGATGGAGGTCCATCATGCTAAAAAAAGAAAAGGAACGTGGTCACTACCACACGGGTCTGAACCAACTTTCCAGGAGAAATCAAGAAAATGTGAAGGACTACAAAGGGTTAAATCCATAGAAGTGAAAGAACCACTGGCAGAATGAAAATATGTATGTCATTTTTGTGAATTAAGTCTTCCAATTGTTTACCTCTAATATTTACATCCTCACATCCCCACAAAGTGTGGTTACCACTACAATCTCCCATAATAATAATAAAGGGAGTAGGGAGCTGGTAAATGGGATCTTGGAGATCTCGAGAATTAAAATGAAAATGGTTTCGATGAGGTAAATAAACTGAACACAGGGTTATAGTTTTATGAGCCGTGACCTTTACAGTCCAGCTTGTACATTTGTAGTTAATGCTACTATACTCTGAGGAATGTTTTTATTATCAAAAATGGAAACACCACCAGATGCTCTATTTTCAGTTTCATGAAACTTATGATAGAGGTTAAATCCTCTCATGGTAATATGATCAGTGTCCTTCAAGAATGTTTCTCGAAGACACACTGCTAGAGAATTATGTTTTTGAATTAAACGAGTTAATTCATTAAAAGTGGGCCAAAGCCCACTGCAGTTCCACTGTATGACTGACTTAGCCATTAGGGGGGAGTACGAGTGGTCTCGTTGGCTTATAAGATATTTGTGGTTGTGGACAATCGTTTGGTATTATATCCATTTGATCATCCACATCAGCCAAAGCTTCGAAAGGATTGTTGATTGGAACCAACTGTTTTTCATATTTCTTCAGTCTTCCTGAAGAAAAACATTTTGTGTTTTTAGGGTCTTTTCGTGGCAGGGGCTTACTGGGTCCTGGCTCCCCAGAAAATGAGCCTCTTGGTGGATTTGTAGAATCCAAAGACACCTGTGATGATTTAGAAACTTGTTTGTTAGCAGGTTTTGTCATTTGCTTTTTAATTTTTTCAAAATCAGAAATCTTCTTAAATTTATCCTCACCATTAGGCCATGCAAGATCAGTCTGAATGGCTATACCGGTTGTAGATACCTTCACAGCAGTGGCATACGATTTACCAGCTGCCGGAGATATTGATGTTTCCACAACCTTTCTAGCCTCTGTGAAAGAGATGTGTTTTTCAACTTTCACATGTTGTACCTCTTTTTCCATTTCCCACTTTGGGCACTCTCGAGAGTACGCAAAGTGTTTCCCTTTACAATTGGTACACGCCATATAAGACTTCGAGTCCTTTCTGAATCACAAAAGGCGATAATTTCTTCAAGGTCTCATCATCAGAAGACCCGATGACAAGAAACAGTGGCCAGGTGTTTGAAGAAATTACTTCGAATTTCTTGGTAAGCAATGTCGTAGACTCTTCATCTGATGATACAATTAATCAACCATGCTCCCCACCCACCACGGAGTCCAACAAGGGGAAACGAAGCTGCGGATAACAATCAGACAATCATGCCAGGGATACATGGTTAATATACTCAGGCAATAAGAAACAAAAGAAATCGCCTGATTGACCCTAGCCACCGCCCCAAGAGCAACAAATACAAATGGTAATTCAAAGAATGTTTGTTCTTGGGAAATGTAACACAACAAAGGGTTGTATGCTCTGGAGCTTGGCGTGACCAGCTGGTTGATTAGGTCGGGCCATCCTGACCACCCGGCTATGTGAACTCCGGGCTAAAGTGATGTATTGTCAGACGTCATACCCGCAGGTATGCCCCAACTCAATCACCAGGATCCCATCATCCATTTTGACGTGTCACACCTCACGGTAAATAAGGCGCCCCAAAAGGGGAGTTGTACTGTATTAGCCATTCTGAAAGAGAATGTTTTACTCCTGCACCACGACGAGGTTACAGTACGCGCAGGGGCACACACTGTAAGTCATATGTCAATAAAAACTCGCTTTATAGGTGTATGTATGGATTTTCCTGTCAATTCATATTTAAAAAAACAACAATTATACATTTACAAAATTAAAACTAAAATTCAACGAGTATTGATGCAACTACTAGCTGTACCCCAAAAAGGAGAGTTTAATGGCGAACGCCCAGAAATTATCTACCCCTTAGAGGTTGCGTCGTTACTATACACCATGCAGTCGCGCTTTAAACAGCTGTTCAGTAGTGTGATTTGAAGCCACTGATCGTTTAAAATTGCTTTGTCCACCACTGTACGAACAGGAAAAGTGGTGATATGTTTTCAGATGATGAGGTATTGCACAAGGAATGTCTGGACTGTATAAACTGATCTATTATATGACAAAATAAAATAAAAAACAAACAGTGAACACGAGACGCTTGTATGACATTTCCAAAAACCTATCCATTCACGGTGCGTGGATTTTTAAATCCATACCTGACAACATCAAAGCCGTTAGCTAAGTTTGGCCGATGGCCAGATGGACGTTATTGTTTGTTTTTTTGTTGTTGTTGTTTGTTTTTTGTTTTTTTTGGTGTTTTTTTGGGGGTGGGGGTAGGCTAAGATTGACATAATTTGTAAATTCCACTTACTATGACAATACACTGCATGGTGTGTGTGTGTGTGTGTGTGTGTGTGTGTGTGTGTGTGTGTTTGTGTGTGTGCCTGTGTGTGTGTGTGTGCCTCTGTGTGTGCCTGTGTGTGTGTGTGTGCCTGTGTGTGCGTGTGTGTGTGTCTGTGTCTGTATGTGTGTGTGTGTGTGTGTGTGTGTTTGTGTGTGTGTGCGCGTGCGTGCGTGTCCGTGTGTGTGTTTATTTCGCATCTTTCAGTTTATAACAGATCTCGCTGAGTTGCAGAGATGCGATATCTCAGTCAATGAACAAAAATACCCAAAACGCTAACTGCAATACTACAGATCGCGGACTATTATTTACATCTTGGCTACGACATTTTGTAATTTTTGTAACATATAGCGGCAGCAACTGCAACTGCAACGACAAATGTAGTTACTGCAGATAACTGTCGCTCAAATGGCTTTAAATGTGCCATTTTCAGACAGTGATCAGTTGCTGATTTTGGAGATGTATAACCTAAACCATACTATTTACAAGAGCTAAGTTACTTAGATCTTACTTACTAAATCGTGAATTTTAGTGTTGGGCGACATCACTGAACACATCACTGGAACGGATACCGCTGGGTTTTGTTTTGTTTTTGTTTTGTTTTTTGTGCATGGAAGGGAAATGTCGTCTGGAGGTAGACAGTAGGTGCGAGTGCAATACATACTCGAACTTCCGCTACCAATAAACTTCGCTAACCAGTCTGAACCCCCTTCCGCCCCGCTGCTAAAATTCCTTCAAACGGTTCTATATTTTGCGCAGTAGTTCGGATGACGGTTAGGAGAAATGATTGATGACGCACCACTCAAGACAATTTATTATGGTTTTATTGACGGCAGACATTATGGTTAGAAAACAAAAATATAATAAGTGGGGAAACCCGTTGCTGTCACGCTTTCTACCTAAAAGAAACCCAAACAATAACATTCAGGGGTATTTTATATGCACTTTGTTTATGCCAGTCGAGGGGGCACTGGTAATCAAAAAAAAAAGATCGGAAAATACACAGTGATAATACAATTAGAGATTGTGTTCTAATAGGTTTGATTTTGTTCCTAGTATGTCAGGGATATTATAGGATAAGTATGCGTGAACGTGATAGCATATGGGGGGGGGGGGGGGGGACTGACTCCGACGTTCCTGTTTTTGTTGCCTTTTTAAAGTTATTATTATTATTATTACGTAGTAGTAATAGCAGCAGCAGCAGCAGTAGTAGTAGTAGTAGTAGTAGTAGTAGTAGTAGTAGTAGTAGTAGTAGTAGTAGTAGTAGTAGTAGTAGTTAGTAGTATAAAATGGATAAATGTTTTTAAAAAAACACAGCTCAGAAAATTAATCGGTCATTGGGTGTCAGCCAATGAACTTTCTCTTGCATACCTCTACATGTAAGTTTGGTAAATAAATGTATATGGTTTATTAATTTATTAATGCAGGTGTGTCGTTACTGCAGCTAGGTCAGCTATAGATACACTCGAAATGTCATCCACATTGAAAAAAGACAAAAACACCGCCTCTTTTTATCGGGGCAGTCGGGTTCCGCTCCCTTCAAGTGTTAAACTTCCTGGTTGTCAGAACAAACTCAACAGTCACCGAGAAAATGTCGGCTGTACGAAGTTTGGATGTTTGGTTTTAAGTTGTGGTTGGATATTGTCTTCTTCAGGTTGTACAACTTCAAGGTAATTACGTTTGAATAGTTCTATGTTTTAATTATTTAAGTTATGGTAATCATCACACATGATATATGATTAATTATTTACGATTTAATTTTCACAAGTGCTAACTAATATTTCGTAATCATTACGGGAAGAATAGGTGATTTGGGATTTCTTTTCCAGATGAAAGGTGAGGGAGGAGGAGGGGGAGGAGGTTAATTGTTTTATATCATAATATAGTTGGCAGGTACGTAATAGATCACTATCAATAAACTGTGTTGGGTTATTCTTCTTTTTTTTTTTGTGTCTGTGGTTTTTTTGTTTTTTTGTTTTGTGTTTTGTTTGTTTTGTGTTCTTTTTTTTTTCTTTCTTTTTTCTTTTTCTTTTTTTTTTTAGGGGGGGGGTTCTATTGTGGGTGTTTGTTTTTGGGGGTTTTGTTTTTTAAAATATTATGTGTCCCTATCTTAAACGGTGCCTCACAATTGGTACATCAAAAACCGTGGTATCTATACTGGTGAAACATAAATAACGGATCACACATACACTAACAGGAGTAAGTGCCTGTAACCTAATCCCTTATCTGTTGTGTCAGCATGTTA
This sequence comes from Gigantopelta aegis, assembly GCF_016097555.1. Taxonomy (NCBI): domain Eukaryota; kingdom Metazoa; phylum Mollusca; class Gastropoda; order Neomphalida; family Peltospiridae; genus Gigantopelta; species Gigantopelta aegis. The sequence goes on along the minus strand of NC_054699.1, from coordinate 11,363,327 downwards.
GCCGCGTTACTGCCATTCAATCTCACATTTATTTCATTTATTTATTTCTATCAGTGTAGTATCATGCCTATGGGGAAGTACATGTGTTTCATTCGTGCTTTTTAGTCGAGTATCACATGTAGCGACTTCGGATTCTTCACCCCTAGTTCTCTCTGTATTTCTGGTTCCAGGCAGTGCACCACGACTGGTATATTAAACAGTTATTATTATATGTGCCTACCCTAAAACGGTGCCTCACAATAGGTTTATCGCAGACCGTGGTATCTACAGGGGGCGAAAAGAAGCAAGGGATCAAACAGAAGAAAGAAAGAAAAACAACTGCATCCTTCCCTTATGTATTGTGTCGGCAAGTTTAACCGTGTTACTGACATTCAATATCTCTATCAGCATATTATTATGCCTATGGGAAAGTGTATGTGTTCGTTCATGCTTTTTCGTCGGTATCACTTCGTTGATTCCCCACCCCATACTCTTTTCCCGTCTCTCTCTCAGGCTATCTCTCTCTCTCGAATCTCTCACCTTCCTTCTCTCTCTCTCTCTCTCCTCTCTCTCTCCTCTCTCTGTTGTGGGGTTGGTGTGTGTGTTGTGTGTGTGTTGGGGTTGTGTGTGGTGTGTGTGTGTGTGTGGTTTGGGTGGGCGTGCGCCCCACTCCCACCACCCACGTTTTGGGCACCGTCCTAACGCCCGTGAACATGTCCATTTACTAAGATATGGGTACACAACAAATCATTCTCTAAACATAAAAGTGCAGTTTGTAGAACGACTTAACGTGTTTTTTTTTTTTTTTTTTTTTTTTTTCAGTCAGTTCGTTTTTCAATTTACACAACTTGCTTAAATTTTTCAAAAATAACTTTGAAATAAAAATTGCTTCTAGGGATGTGACCCCAGTGGGGGGGGTGTGGGTGTTTGTTTAATGAGTGATAGTGTACGGTATGTTTTTATATATTTTTTAAAATTTATTTTTTATTATTTTATGCTTGGTTTGGTTCGGTTTCGGATCGATTCCCCCCCCATTGGTTTGGGCTCATTGTGCTATTTTTCTTAGCCCAGTGCATCACGACTGGCGTATTAAGATCATGGTATGTGCTATCCAATGGCATGTTTTGTTTGATGGGTGCATATAAAATATCACATGCTACTTAATTGGCAAACATTATAGCGGTTTTTCTATCTAAGACTTTTCATATGAAAATTAAACAATCAAATGTTTTTGAAAAATCCAATAGCCGAAAATGAATATGGAATCAATTGTGGGGCTCTAGTAGTAGTAATGGTATGGTAGTATATTAGTAGGAAGTAGTAAAGTAGTAGTAGTAGTAAATTAGTAGTATCAGTAAAAGTATTATTAGTAGTAGTAGTATAGTAGTAGTACAGTAGTAGTAGTAAGTAGTAATAAATATTAGTAGAAGCAGCAGCATCAGGCAGGCAGCGTATTATATTCCAACCAGTGCAACCACAACTGGTACAAACAACCCGCGGGGTAATGGTATGTGTTTTCCTCTCTGTGAAAAGTTTATTATAAAAGAATCCCAAGTTGCATTAAAGAAAATGTTATCAGTTTCCTTTGTGACTATGTGTCCAGAAAATACCAAACTGTTTTTGCCCATCCAATAGTCGATGATTAAAATTAATCCAGTGTGCTCCTGTGGTGTCATTACACAAAATACACTTAAGTAGTAGTAAGTCCCCATAGGCAGTAGTAATAAGTATATTATTAGTCTTGGTATTGATGACTAACTTGTGTCCCCAGAAGTACCAAATGTTTGGCAAATCCAATAGTTCCGATGGTTACTGGGGAAACCTGGTCAGTGTTTTCCTCCTGTGGTGTCCCATTACACAAAATAAAAACTTTTTTAGTAGTAGTATAAATGAATGAATGTTTTTTTTACGACACCCCCCTGCAAAACACAATACAAAGATACCGGCTTTTGTGTGTCTGGCAATGTAGATTAATTGTTTACAACCCTAGGCCCTATTTTTTGTACCACTTGTAAATACATTCTGCATTATGACTTAATTGTTAATGTTATGAGTTTTGTTACTGCAGTCTGTGACACGATATATGATATCACACATTTAGGTTCCCCCAGCTATAAGATGTAAACCTCGAGTTATCTTCCATATTTGGGGAAAAAAGACAAACACGTCAACAAAGACCTATGGTTTGCTGCTATCCTGCCTGTGGGAAAGCGCAAATAAAAGATCCCTTGTTGCCCTATCGTAAAGGAGGTATCCTATATGGAGACAGCGGGTTTCCTCTATAAAAAAACAGTGTCCCCATAAATTGACCATATTGTTTGACGTCTCCCCAATAGCCGTGTGGGTCCATCCCGTATCTCTCTTTTTTGGTTTCGTTCGCTCCCACCATGCGTCGAGATAATAATTTGTCCCCATTTGTTTTAAACAACAAATATCCATTAGTTTGGAATGTGATAATGGATTCGTTTTTTGAAATCGCCCCTGTAAAGTTTATTTAGGAATATGCTCTTCCTTTTTTTAATTAGTGTGCGCGTACACCGTGTGTTTGCGTTTACCACTGGAACACGCGCGTGCGTATACATTTTTTAAAATAGTTGTAGTACATCTCATAGTCTCGTGCAATTTGGATTACAGTGTGCGTCGGTTTTTTTGTTCTATCTGTCTACCACTAATCGAGACAAATCATACACCCGCACTTTGATTTCGTAAAACAACGAAAAGTACACAAAAACAGGTAACGTTTTTTTTTTTTATGTTAGGTGAACCTACTTTTTTTTTTTTTTTTTTTTTCCGCAAAAAACGACCCGCTCTACCCAGTATTTTAACTTCCTCATTGATTGGCAACGGCGCATTTCATATTCAATATACGGTCTTGTGTGGGGGCAAATATGGAAAGTTATCTGTTTCAGTTGTGGTCGGATATTTTTTGTAACGACGGTAGTAGACGCACAAGGCTGTATAATAGATGACTTAAAATAATGCCTTTTGTATTCCAATTGTTTTATTTTCTTTTTTTTATTTCAAAGCATTTGTCTTTTGTCGTCCCGAAATAACTAAAATATATTACAAACAATTTTTTTTTTTTTGGTTATATACTCGCTAAAATTAAATTTTACACTGCCATAGTGAACAGCTATAACAAGTTTTCCGTTCCATTTGGCGATTGTAAATGTTTTTAGCTACTTCTCCAAGTAATTGAAAACCACATTGACAATAATCTACTTCCAACTGACCAGAACAGCACATACCGCAGCCTTTTGATATACCAATCGTGGGGCAAAAACTGTTTAATTTGGGTAAAAATAACCCATCAGAGAATGGGTTTCCACTTTGAGTGAGATTCGATCGTAGGACCGGTACAAACACGTCAGGCGACCGCTCATCTCACCGGACTGAGCTAAAGATCCAGTCTCGGTGAATATCTATGTGTCTGTCTATCTCCTCTCCACCACACTCATAGGTAAAGTGGTTTTTTTACGAACCCGTACGTCCAAAAGGGTGAGTGGATGTATAGTGGATGATGTATTGGTTTTATTGCGATAAATTAACCTCACGTTTTTTTTTACTATTTTAACGATAACAACTGAATTGGCGAAGATATTTGGGTGGCACTCAGACCGGTCCCACCCCCCCCCCCTTCGGTGGCGCCCAGTTGTTAAGGCCCTCATACTACATGATGGTATGTACAGGGATTCGCAGCCCGGCCACCGGCCCCCTCCAACCCATAGCGATTTCTTAAGGGCCTCAGTTAGGTTGGTGGTACGGCCACTACACCCTCTTCTTTTTTCACTAACCCAATAACCAACTAACAATTAATCCGTGTCCTGGACACCGACATCCCAGCTAGCTGAGGTATGTTGCCTAGGGGGTATACCATGTTAATAATTAGCATATGTTTACATAAAACAGTTTGACCGTTTTTCTGAGTTCTTAATTATTATAACTACGGTGAAACAACTTCAATGTTACCAATGAATTGGGTCACAAGATTCAGGATTAGGGAAACTAAAATAATGTAGAAACCTGAAGTCCCTAATGCCAGTCCCCCCCTTGTCGATTGAGGACCCCACAAAATTAATGTCGACGTACATGACCTTCCGCCCTCAGTATTTGTTTTTTGTTTTTGTTTTTTTTTCCAAGAAACGGGATCCAAACATCCACATCAGCCAAAGCTTCGAAAAGGATTGTTGATTGGAACCAACTGTTTTTCATATTTCCTTCAGTCTTCCTGAAGAAAAACATTTTGTGTTTTTAGGGTCTTTCGTGGCAGGGGGCTTACTGGGTCGCCTGGCTCCCCAGAAAATGAGCCTCTTGGTGGATTTGTAGAATCCAAAGACACCTGTGATGATTTAGAAACTTGTTTGTTAGCAGGTTTTGTCATTTGCTTTTTAAATTTTTCAAAATCAGAAATCTTCTTAAATTTTATCCTCACCATTAGGCCATGCAAGATCAGTCTGAATGGCTATACTCGGTTGTAGATACCTTCACAGCAGTGGCATACGATTACCCAGCTGCCGGAGATATTGATGTTTCCACAACCTTCTAGCCTCTGTGAAAGAGATGTGTTTTTCAACTTTCACATGTTTGTACCTCTTTTTCCATTTCCCACTTGGGCACTCTCGAGAGTACGCAAAGTGTTTCCCTTTACAATTGGTACACGCCATATAAGACTTCGAGTCCTTTCTGAATCACAAAAGGCGATAATTTCTTCAAGGTCTCATCATCAGAAGACCCGATGACAAGAAACAGTGGCCAGGTGTTGAAGAAATTACTTCGAATTTCTTGGTAAGCAATGTCGTAGACTCTTCATCTGATGATACAATTAATCAACCATGCTCCCCACCCACCACGGAGTCCAACAAGGGGAAACGAAGCTGCGGATAACAATCAGACAATCATGCCAGGGATACATGGTTATATACTCAGGCAATAAGAAACAAAGAAATCGCCTGATTGACCCTAGCCACCGCCCCAAGAGCAACAAATACAAATGGTAATTCAAAGAATGTTTGTTCTTGGGAAATGTAACACAACAAAGGGTTGTATGCTCTGGAGCTTGGCGTGACCAGCTGGTTGATTAGGTCGGGCCATCCTGACCACCCGGCTATGTGAACTCCGGGCTAAAGTGATGTATTGTCAGACGTCATACCCGCAGGTATGCCCCAACTCAATCACCAGGATCCCATCATCCATTTTGACGTGTCACACCTCACGGTAAATAAGGCGCCCCAAAAGGGGAGTTGTACTGTATTAGCCATTCTGAAAGAGAATGTTTTACTCCTGCACCACGACGAGGTTACAGTACGCGCAGGGGCACACACTGTAAGTCATATGTCAATAAAACTCGCTTTATAGGTGTATGTATGGATTTTCCTGTCAATTCATATTTAAAAAAACAACAATTATACATTTACAAAATTAAAACTAAAATTCAACGAGTATTGATGCAACTACTAGCTGTACCCCAAAAAGGAGAGTTTAATGGCGAACGCCCAGAAATTATCTACCCCTTAGAGGTTGCGTCGTTACTATACACCATGCAGTCGCGCTTTAAACAGCTGTTCAGTAGTGTGATTTGAAGCCACTGATCGTTTAAAATTGCTTTGTCCACCACTGTACGAACAGGAAAAGTGGTGATATGTTTTCAGATGATGAGGTATTGCACAAGGAATGTCTGGACTGTATAACTGATCTATTATATGACAAAATAAAATAAAAAACAAACAGTGAACACGAGACGCTTGTATGACATTTCCAAAAACCTATCCATTCACGGTGCGTGGATTTTTAAATCCATACCTGACAACATCAAAGCCGTTAGCTAAGTTTGGCCGATGGCCAGATGGACGTTATTGTTTGTTTTTTTGTTGTTGTTGTTTGTTTTGTTTTTTTGTGTTTTTTTTGGGGGTGGGGGGTAGGCTAAGATTGACATAATTTGTAAATTCACTTACTATGACAATACACTGCATGGTGTGTGTGTGTGTGTGTGTGTGTGTGTGTGTGTGTGTGTGTGTGTTTGTGTGTGTGCCTGTGTGTGTGTGTGTGCCTCTGTGTGTGCCTGTGTGTGTGTGTGTGTGCCTGTGTGTGCGTGTGTGTGTGTCTGTGTCTGTATGTGTGTGTGTGTGTGTGTGTGTGTGTTTGTGTGTGTGTGCGCGTGCGTGCGTGTCCGTGTGTGTGTTTATTTCGCATCTTTCAGTTTATAACAGATCTCGCTGAGTTGCAGAGATGCGATATCTCAGTCAATGAACAAAAATACCCAAAACGCTAACTGCAATACTACAGATCGCGGACTATTATTTACATCTTGGCTACGACATTTTGTAATTTTTGTAACATATAGCGGCAGCAACTGCAACTGCAACGACAAATGTAGTTACTGCAGATAACTGTCGCTCAAATGGCTTTAAATGTGCCATTTTCAGACAGTGATCAGTTGCTGATTTTGGAGATGTATAACCTAAACCATACTATTTACAAGAGCTAAGTTACTTAGATCTTACTTACTAAATCGTGAATTTTAGTGTTGGGCGACATCACTGAACACATCACTGGAACGGATACCGCTGGGTTTTTGTTTTGTTTTTGTTTTGTTTTTTTTGTGCATGGAAGGGAAATGTCGTCTGGAGGTAGACAGTAGGTGCGAGTGCAATACATACTCGAACTTCCGCTACCAATAAACTTCGCTAACCAGTCTGAACCCCCTTCCGCCCCGCTGCTAAAATTCCTTCAAACGGTTCTATATTTTGCGCAGTAGTTCGGATGACGGTTAGGAGAAATGATTGATGACGCACCACTCAAGACAATTTATTATGGTTTTATTGACGGCAGACATTATGGTTAGAAAACAAAAATATAATAAGTGGGGAAACCCGTTGCTGTCACGCTTTCTACCTAAAAGAAACCCAAACAATAACATTCAGGGGTATTTTATATGCACTTTGTTATGCCAGTCGAGGGGCACTGGTAATCAAAAAAAAAAGATCGGAAAATACACAGTGATAATACAATTAGAGATTGTGTTCTAATAGGTTTGATTTTGTTCCTAGTATGTCAGGGATATTATAGGATAAGTATGCGTGAACGTGATAGCATATGGGGGGGGGGGGGGGGGGACTGACTCCGACGTTCCTGTTTTGTTGCCTTTTTAAAGTTATTATTATTATTATTACGTAGTAGTAATAGCAGCAGCAGCAGCAGTAGTAGTAGTAGTAGTAGTAGTAGTAGTAGTAGTAGTAGTAGTAGTAGTAGTAGTAGTAGTAGTAGTAGTTAGTAGTATAAATGGATAAATGTTTTTAAAAAAACACAGCTCAGAAAATTAATCGGTCATTGGGTGTCAGCCAATGAACTTTCTTGCATACCTCTACATGTAAGTTTGTAAATAAATGTATATGGTTTATTAATTTATTAATGCAGTGTGTCGTTACTGCAGCTAGGTCAGCTATAGATACACTCGAAATGTCATCCACATTGAAAAAAGACAAAAACACCGCCTCTTTTTATCGGGCAGTCGGGTTCCGCTCCCTTCAAGTGTTAAACTTCCTGGTTGTCAGAACAAACTCAACAGTCACCGAGAAAATGTCGGCTGTACGAAGTTTGGATGTTTGGTTTTAAGTTGTGGTTGGATATTGTCTTCTTCAGGTTGTACAACTTCAAGGTAATTACGTTTGAATAGTTCTATGTTTTAATTATTTAAGTTATGGTAATCATCACACATGATATATGATTAATTATTTACGATTTAATTTTCACAAGTGCTAACTAATATTTCGTAATCATTACGGGAAGAATAGGTGATTTGGGGATTTCTTTTCCAGATGAAAGGTGAGGGAGGAGGAGGGAGGAGGTTAATTGTTTTATATCATAATATAGTTGGCAGGTACGTAATAGATCACTATCAATAAACTGTGTTGGTTTATTCTTCTTTTTTTTTGTGTCTGTGGTTTTTTTGTTTTTTTGTTTTGTGTTTTGTTTTGTTTTGTGTTCTTTTTTTTTTCTTTCTTTTTTCTTTTTCTTTTTTTTTTTAGGGGGGGGGTTCTATTGTGGGTGTTTGTTTTTGGGGGTTTTGTTTTTTAAATATTATGTGTCCCTATCTTAAACGGTGCCTCACAATTGGTACATCAAAAACCGTGGTATCTATACTGGTGAAAATAAATAACGGATCACACATACACTAACAGGAGTAAGTGACTGTAACCTAATCCCTTATCTGTTGTGTCAGCATGTTAGCCGCGTTACTGCCATTCAATCTCACATTTATTCATTTATTTATTTCTATCAGTGTAGTATCATGCCTATGGGGAAGTACATGTGTTCATTCGTGCTTTTTAGTCGAGTATCACATGTAGCGACTTCGGATTCTTCACCCCTAGTTCTCTCTGTATTTCTGGTTCCAGGCAGTGCACCACGACTGGTATATTACAGTTATTATTATATGTGCCTACCCTAAACGGTGCCTCACAATAGGTTTATCGAAGACCGTGGTATCTACAGGGGCGAAAAGAAGCAAGGGATCAAACAGAAGAAAGCAACTGCATCCTTATCCCTTATGTATTGTGTCGGCAAGTTAACCGTGTTACTGACATTCAATATCTCTATCAGCATATTATTATGCCTATGGGAAAGTGTATGTGTTCGTTCATGCTTTTTCGTCGGGTATCACTGTTGATTCCCCACCCCATACTCTTTTCCCGTCTCTCTCTCTCTCTCTCTCTCTCTCTCTCTCTCTCTCTCTCTCTCTCTCTCTCTCTCTCTCTTCTGTGTGTGTGTGTGTGTGTGTGTGTGTGTGTGTGTGTGTGTGTGTGTGCGTGCGCCCCACTCCCACACCCACGTTTTGGCACCGTCCTACGCCCGTGAACATGTCATAACTAGATATGGTACAATCAGTCTCTAAAATAAAGCAGTTTGTAGAACGATTAACGTGTTTTTTTCAGTCAGTTTCGTGCAATTTACACTTGCTTAAATTCAAAAATAACTTTGAATAAAAATTGCTTCTATGGATGTGACAGTGTGTGGGTGTTAATGAGTGAATAGTGTACGGTATGTTTTATATATTTATTTATTATTATTATTGATGCTTGGTCGGTTTCGGATCGATTCCCATTGGTGGGCTCATTGTGCTATTTTTCTTAGCCAGTGCATCACGACTGGCGTATTAAAGATCATGGTATGTGCTATCATGCATGTTGGATGGTGCATATAAAATATCACATGCTACTAATGGCAAATTATAGCGGGTTTTCTATCTAAGACTTTATATGAAAATTATCAAATGTTTGAAATCCAATAGCCGATGAATAATGAATCAATGTGCTCTAGTAGTAGTAGTGGTAGTGGTAGTAGTAGTAGTAGTAGTAGTAGTAGTAGTAGTAGTAGTAGTAGTAGTAGTAGTATTAGTATAGTAGTAGTAGTAGTATAGTAGTAGTAGTAGTAGTAGTAGTATAGTAGTAGAAGCAGCAGCAGCAGCAGCAGCAGTAGTAGTATTCCAACCAGTGCACCACAACTGGTAACAAACCGTGGTATGTGTTTTCCTCTCTGTGAAAAGTTTATTATAAAAGATCCCAAGTTGCATTAAGAAAATGTATCAAGTTTCCTTTGATGACTATGTGTCAGAAATACCAAATGTTTGCCATCCAATAGTCGATGATTAATTAATCAGTGTGCTCCTGTGGTGTCATTACACAAAATAAACTTTAGTAGTAGTAGTCATAGCAGTAGTAATAGTAGTAATATTAGTCTGTATTGATGACTATGTGTCAGAAGTACCAAATGTTTGGCATCCAATAGTCGATGGTTACTGAGTCAGTGTCCTCCTGTGGTGTCATTACACAAAATAAACTTTAGTAGTAGTATAAATGAATGAATGTTTACGACACCCCTGCACACAATACAAATATACCGGCTTTTGTGTGTCTGGCAATGGAGATTATTTACAACCCTAGGCCCTATTTGTAAACTTGTAAATACATGCATTATGACTTATTGTTAATGTTATGAGTTGTTACTGCAGTCTGTGACACGGATATGATATCACACATTTAGGTCAGCTATAGATAAACTCGAGTTATCTTCCATATTGAAAAAAGACAAACACGTTCAACAAAGACCATGGTTTGTGCTATCCTGCCTGTGGGAAGCGCAAATAAAAGATCCCTTGTTGCCTATCGTAAAGGAGTAGCCTATATGGAGACAGCGGGTTTCCTCTATAAAAAAACAGTGTCAGAATGACCATATGTTTGACGTCCAATAGCCGTGTGTCCATCGTATCTCTCTTTGTTTCGCTCCACCATGCGTCGAGATAATAATTTGTCATTTGTTAAACAACAAATAGCCATAGTTTGGAATGTGATAATGGATCGTTGAAAATCGCCCTGTATTTTATTTAGGAATATGCTCTTCCTTTTTTATAGTGTGCGCGTACACGTGTGTTTGCGTTTACACACGCGCGTGCGTATACATTTATAATAATTGTAGTACATCATAGTGCAATTTGGATTACAGTGTGCGTCGGTTTGTTCAGTGTCTACCACTATCGAGACAAATCATACACCCGCACTTTGATTTCGTACAACGAATACAAACAGGTAACGTTTTTTTGTAGGTGAACATACTTTTTTCCGCAAAAACGACCCGCTCTACCCAGGTATTTAACTTCCTCATTGATTGCACGGCGCATTCATATTCAATATATCGTCTGTGCAAATATGGAAAGTTATCTGTTTCATTGTGGTCGGATATTTTTGTAATCGAGTAGTAGAAGCACAAGGTAATAATAGATGACTTAAAATATGCCTTTGTATCCAATTTGTTATTTTCATTTCAAAGCAGTTTTCGCTGGAAATAACTAAATATATTATTTTTGGTTATACTACTCTAAATTAAATACACTGCCATAGTGAACAGCTATAACAAGTTTCGTCCATTTGGCGATTGTAATGTTTAGCTACTTCTCCAGTATATGACCACATTGACATAATCTACTTCCAACTGACAGGACAGCACATACCGCAGCCTTTGATATACCAATCGTGGGGCACTGGTTAAGTTGGGTAAAATACCCATCAGAGAATGGGTCCACTGATGAGATTCGATCGTAGGACGGTAACACGTCAGGCGACCGCTCTACCGACTGAGCTAGATCCAGTCTCGGTGAATATCTATGTGTCTGTCTATCTCTCTCCACCACTCATATGTAAAGTGGTTTTACGAACCGTACGTCCAAAAGGGTGAGTGGATGTATAGTGATGATGTATTGTTTTATTGCGATAAATAACCACGTTACTATTTTACGATAACAACTGAATTGCGAAGATATTTGTGGCACTCAGACCGGTCTCGGTGGCGCAGTGGTTAAGCCATCATACTACAGGATGGTATGTACAGGATTCGCAGCCCGGCACCGGCTCCAACCCATAGCGATTTCTTAAGGGCTCAGTAGGTTGGTGTACGGCCACTACATCCTCTTCTTTTTCACTAACCAATAACCAACTAACAATTAATCCAGTGTCCTGGACAGACATCCCAGCTAGCTGAGGTATGTGCCTAGGGTATACCATGTTAATAATTAGCATATGTTTACATAAAACATTTTGACCGTTTCTGAGTTCTTAATTATTATAACTACGGTGAAACAACTTCAATGTTACAATGAATTGGTCAACAGATTCAGGATTAGGGAAACTATAATGTAGAAACCTGAGTCCTAATGCAGTCCCTTGTCGATTGAGGACCCCACAAAATTAATGTCGACGTATGACCTTCCTCTCAGATGTTTGTTCAAGAACGGGATAAACTTGCTCATCTGGTGGAAGGCGCCCAAAGTTCGCCAAGTAAAGATGAGTAGTTCGTTATGGGATACAATGAAATGAGGAAGTATATCGGCTATCTAAGCTAGGAGCAAAACGAATGCAACCAAACAACAAGAGCGATAGCTTATCTGAAAAGAAAATTTTGAAAATGTTTGCCAGCAAGCCCAGGTAAACGAGGGACGATTATCAGCCATTTGGAACAAGTCATTCCTTTGATACTCCACAAAGGCCACAACAGGCTGAATATTCACATGTCTAAAACCTTTCAGCTAGCACCGTCACCAAACTGCGGTTGTGGCATGAATCACAAAACAATGGTGGACATTCTACAGAGGTGCCAAGCATGTCAACGACAGAAACAATCTGGGTGGCTCTGTCATAATCTGGGGCGCCTAATTCTCAAACGATTTTACTGCCATACGTGTCTGTTTAGCTAAGCCATAGAATGAACTAAAACACCTGTTTGTATTCTGGTGATTTTCGAAACATAAATATGCAATTAGCGATATTGAAAGTGTGTGTGGGAAGATGTTTAAGAATGTACGACCACTTGACTGTGATCAATAGTAGGATGAACAAAGCCATATGGTTTCATCATGCATGTATTAGCAGTTACAAACTTTGACATAAGACATGCAACCGGCCTCGGTGGCGCAGTGGTTAACCCATCGGACTACAGGCTGGTAGGTACAGGGTTTGCAGCTCTGTACTCCAACCCAGAGCGAGTTCTTAAGGGCTCAATGGGTAGGTGTAAGGCCACTACACCATCTTCTCTCCCACTAACCACTAACAAGCTAACAACAAACCAACTGTCCTGGACAGACAGCCCATATAGCTGAGGTGTGTGCCCAGGACAGCGTGCTTGCACCTTAATTGAATATAATCACAAAAATAATTTGAATTAAAATATTTTGAGGGCTAATTAATATATTTTAAAAACTTTTTTAAATATATTTATATTTAGAACTGCCCGATCTAAATTTGCGTTACAAATTGTTAGTTGTTTGCTGTATATTAAATATTGTTTGGGAAAATAACGCACAAAATTATTTATTGTAAAGTCCTTTTTCCCTGTTTGTTTAAATATCAAATTTGCCCCAGTAATTGTTGTGTCCCAGGTTGGACTACTGGCATCCGGTGGTCGAACCTGGGATAGACATGCTCGAAACCTTCGTGGTATAGGAGCATGTAAATACTTTATTGATTGATTGATTGAATTAAAATAAATAAGACACGCATGTTGTTGTTCAGTGTCAGAATATCAGCTTTAGTTGAAACATTTATTTTCGTTTTGCTGGAATTAATTGTATCCGCAAGTCTAGTACAATCGTGGGTGAGTATTTACTTCTTATAAGCAGAAACTTGTTGTACTCGATTGATGTTTGGACATTATGTCTCAGCAGTGGATACTGATTGAGGCAGTGGGATGAATGGATGAATGAATGATTAACGACACAAAAACATAACGAAACACACATCGGACACTGGGTGTGATTGAGGCAGTGGAGTTTGTGTGTGTGTGTGTTATGGGTTGGCACGTTAACCACATAGTCATCTCACTGTCAAATCAAACAGACAGTGTTGCTGGTCTTGTACTATGCCACTGACACCACTTTGGGCTGTAAGGTGTATTGTATAGTGTTAGAATGCAGAATGTAAATGTATTGTTTTGTAATCACCAATCACAACAACATGTTGTACTTTAGATATGAAGCAATGTTACAACCCGTTCAATGTACACACGATAAAATGTTAATTTAGCAGTTTAAGTGGTGATTATAGATGAATTACCAGTAGATATATTGACTAAATAAGCGGGAAATGGCGGCCATTTTGAAAAACAAGATGGCGGCTCTCAAGAACGAATAACAAAATTATCAAAATTGGTTTGTGAATACACTGATGGCCTGACAGTAACATCTATAGGTTTCGAAGATGATACCCGAAATTACATATGGGAACCAGATCCTAGATGATCGCATATACATGTTCCCACAGATAGTAACGCACATACCATGTTCTTTGATTTACGTCTTGGGGACTGGTTTGGATCTCATGGTTAACTGATGGTTAAAACTCACTCAGAGGAGCGCTTTACCACTGACCTACATCCTGTCCACGGATCATACACTGTACATAAGCCATGCATATTATGCAGCTAACATAGACACCAACTTAATATACTAGTGTAGCATGCGTCAACTGCATATCCACTAATGTATTCGCTATTATTTAAAAGTAATTGCAGTTTTAAAATGTGATATAAAGCTCTGTTTAGTCGTGTTGTCGCAGTTTAAAAATATAATTTAAAACATTTATAATGAAACCTTTCAAACCAGATCCCCTGTAAACGGGAATTTCCCCCAAGCCCGCCGTTTTTCCGGATCGTTTTTTAAATATCAGTACAAGAGACAACCTTCCTAAAACGGATACCTCTTAAAACCGAATATTATACCTGGTTAACTGGATGTCTGGTCTAGAAGGGTTCACTGTATACAGTCAAAATTGTCCTAGCGGCCCCTTCTAATCAGCGGTCACCTGCCTTAAGCGGCCACTTTTCCCCAAAAAACGGTTTATAATGTAAATACACCTGTAATAAGCGGCCACCTGTCTCTTGCGGCCGGCGGCCACCTTAATCGGATCCCAGATCGCTAAAATACCAGTATTACAGTATACAGTAAATGTTTATCATTATATAAAAGTGATATTTTAACAACAGCGACAATGTGCAGCGAATAACCGATCATCACACTTTCAGGAATACTAGTACCCATTCAGTCCCTACATCTCTGCTGTGTATCAATTAAAAAAACATGACTCTGGTGGGCATCTAATTGGGACAGGGTAGGCTACGCTTGACATTGGTGGATTCACTTACTATGACAATGCACCGCATGAAGTAGGAATTAAATAATTCAATGTAAAAAGAAAACAAACTTGTTGAGAAAGGTTAATTTAATACATTTCAGTTGCATGCTTTTCTGAAGGAGACATGTAAAAAGTTGATTTATAGTCAACTGTGAAGCATACATCCGTTAACTATCAGCAGGACAGACGGTAAAATAATAAACAACATCAAATGGTTTATAGGCTATATATGTGGCAACCTGTTATCAGCAGCCACCTGTATTAAGCGGCCGCTTTTATTTACTACCTTGTGTGACCACTTGAGACACGTTTGACTGTATATTAATTTAATTACGATAATTGTACTTGTTTTTCTAGCATTATTTCTTTTTGTCGTTTATTTATGAAAATGGTTCCTCAATTTCAGAAAATGTTTCCCTGAATAAGGCAACCACACAATCGCCAGAGTGCCTTGATTATGAAGGTGCATCTCATTTGGCTGTAGATGGTAACACTACAACCGAATTTGGAGAAAGCAAACCACACGCATGCACGTGCGCAAGAGGGACATCTTCCACATTCTGGAGTGTTGATCTAGGAAAACCGTATCCACTTCACAACATAAGAATATTCCAGAGGAATAGCTGTAAGTCGTCCTGACAACATTTTTCACTTAACTTAATTTTTGCGTTTATATTCAACTAAGGTTTAAGAACGCGATCCTGTACACATGTCTTAGATATTTGGTCTGTTGGTCCTCGACCGTAAGTTAATGGTTAGCGAGAGCGATATCGACGTGGTGGCCATACACCTACCCGCTGAGCTGTTAAAACGCACTATGGGTAGAAGCCGGTGCCGGTGTAACGTGGTATTTTGAGCCGCTTAGAATAATGACCCCCGGTCACTTTTCTACGAAAAAAAGAGTGAGTTTTCTACAATACAAAAATTAATCTCTTCTGAAAATTCGTTGTACTACGACCCCTCAAACATTCAAACTGACCGTGTAAAATAATGACTCCCCCTTATAACCATACACAATCTTCTGACTGGGATTCCAGAAAGTTTGTGTTTAAGTTATTCAGCTATGTTATCAAGTGACTGTCAAGTGTTACTTCCTCATTAATAGCTCATTTAGCTAAAAAAAATTGCTAAGAGTGAAAAATTGCCAATTTGTCTAAAACTTACAAACTTATTAGTATTTTTGTATTTTTATGTCCATTGATCAATCAGTTTTCTCCATATCAGTCACGAGACTCCATTTGTACATCAAAATCAGCTGACCATTAAATGGCACATTTCAGGTCATTTCTTACTCGTACTATTTCTTGTAGAATGATTACCAAAGATAATTACCACAACAGAACTATCTAGATATCACTTTCAAAAACAACTAAATTAACAACATAACACAAATGCAGTATTATAATGTGTATTGGCATAATTTGGCCACGTCTTAAATTTAAAGTTACCGACCCGAAAATTGGGTAAATGGGCAACTCACCTATATTTAAGATAAATGGTTGCTAAACTGCAAATTGAACAGGAAAATTGTAAATAAAACACAACTATAAATTTCAAATGATTGCTAACCAGCAAATTGGGCATCAATGAAAATTATAAATAAAATTAACATATTGCGCGTTGCTCCCACAAATGAAAATAATGTTAAATATATACAATTGTTAAGACCCTGAACACTGGAACCAGGGCCCGGTTTAATGAGCATGTTATAAGCTGTGACAGCAAAAACCTATACTATCCAATGCGTGGTTACAGCCATCTTCAAAAACATGTAGGGGAACTGTAATAACAATTTACAATTGCCAAAATTGTAAGGTATATTAGCTGTCGGGAATGGTTATATGATAATAGTGAATTAATTGGACAAACATTACAACCGGTAGTTCAGTATTACAGTAGGTTTTATAACCACCAAATATGTTGAAGGACGATTGGGGTCAGAAGTGAAATTTGAAAGTTGACGGTTTTTTATCAGTAAATCGCAGAAACAATATAAATGACTAAATGCAAAACAATAACAACTATATGATCAACAGAATGAAAAAGAGTGACAGAAATAAAGTTCCACCGTGATTAATCGACCTTCCTGGAAATTGTCACCCCACGCAACGGGGCAACTTGATAAACAGACCTGAACGTTATTTACTAGGATG